>NW_011366713.1:190921-264706 GCF_000735185.1 Notothenia coriiceps
CTACTACTACTACTATACGTACTACTAAACACACACACACACACACACACACACACACACACACACACACACACACACACACACACACACACACACACACACACACACACACACACACACACACACACACACACTACACTCCTCAACAACATGCTGTTAGATTAGCAGACACCTAAATTACTCCGCTAGTGTCTTAATTAATTTGATAAGCCAGCTGAAGGTTATTAATTAACTTTGGAGCTTCCAGCTAGTGCAAGAGCTAAAGGTACAATACCATAAGGGCAGCTGGTAGTGTTAACTGCCTTGTGTGCACGCATTAAACAATGAAGGAGACAAGCAGATCCTCACTTTTAAGGAAGCTGTCTCAAATATAAGTGTCTAAAAACCTGATAACTCCAAACACAGACAGCACCTCCCCTGAAAGAGCTTTAAGGTGGGTGTCATCATCATGTTCATTTGTCCTGAATGAGCAACTGACCCCTCATGGACCCCTCATAAGTCCTCGAGATGTCAAAAAAGGTGTAAACTTGCTTTTATACATTCATCTCAATGGCTCACAGTATCCCTGTGTCAGACCAGTATTGTGTAGTTATCCTAATAACCCATTACAGTGCAACTACCTTTTTAAAAGAGGTCGGTGATTTGCTTTGGACAAGCCCTTTACACTAGTAGACAGCTAGCTGTAATCACATAGAGGGTTTTCAGTGAAAATGGTAACGACTATCCAAGAGTTCTGTTTTATCTATTAGTATTCATGTTACACTGTTGAAGGAGCCTGTGACTGAAGTTTTTCATTGCCATATCTACACTGTAGCTAATGTGCACATGACAATAAAGCCTTGAATCTTGAAACTTGAATCTTAAAAAATATGTTTCTCTATTAGTCACTCTCTATGGACGCATTCTGGTTTATGTATCTGCATGGCATCAACTCTACAGACTGTTATCTGCTATATATATATATATATATATATATATAAAGAGGGCAATATATTCACAGATTAACAGAGATTAGGGATGACAGCGATTTTTTCGAATATTCGTTAAAGTCTCCATAATCGAAAAAAAAAAATCCTGGCTTAGTTTCAACCAAAATATAGACTAATGCTAATAATAGTAATAGTATTAATAATTGTAATTGGCCATTGGTCACACCACCAGTTTATTTTACTGTGTGTAGCCTGCACTGCGCTGCTACACACCGACCCCGCCCCCCTCTCCGTCACACGTGCGATTGATTTATTGGCGATATACAGAACAGTGAGAACAACACAACTAAAGATGAACGAAGCGGTACGTTCAAAGAAGAGTTCCTCGTGGATCTACTTCGAAGTGTAAATGAAAAAATCGATTAATATTCGCCAGGGCTGTCCGATCTTCGAATTTGATCATGGTCAGTTTCTGGCATCCCTAACAGAGATATAACAATAGTTACATAATATATTATGTGTGTGTGTGTGTGTGTGTAGATCATGACCAACATGGCGAAAGTGAAGAGGAAGTCGATCCCTGTGCTGCCAGAAAGTGGTGATGAACCCCTGCAACGGCCAGTCACCCCTAGCTCTCATCGTAACGTCAATGCAATGTAAGTGAAATGAATACACAGACAATGTCAGACAGTCCTAATTTCAGTTCATTCTAAAGCTGACATGCTAATTGATGGTGTCTGTGACTGTCATGGTGACACATAGTGAGCAGGATAAGGTTGGGTTTCTTGCTCCAGGGTGGGCAGTCGCTTCCTAATGATTTGCAAAATACCACAGAATACTATATTGAGATAAAGTAATGCTATGTATGTCCTCTTTCATTTTATAGTGGACACATTTACATAGCTCACAATCTGACTTTTTATTCATTTTGACAATAACGGCTGCCAACTTTCTCAACCACACGGATAATGAAGACCTTTTGAAAGCAGTGCAGTAGGTCAAAGCAGGAATGCATTCAAACACAATTTGCCCTTAATCGTAGCAAAGCAAGACTGCATTGTTCATATACTTTGAATGAGTGAGCAAGAGGAAACTGGAACTGTAGCCGCTTTGTACTGAAAGGCATATCAAGTCAATAACAACTGTAAGACAGACATTAGAGATAATGGAGAGTGTTATTTTAGAGTAATAGATATGACGGTATGAGGGATCAGTGTACTACACATGAGCTGGCCCCAGAGATAAGGGAGGGTCAACTCACTCAAGTAACTGATAGTACTAATGGTATTGTTTGTTAAGAGTGTTGTACAACTATGTGTAGAAAAACTTTTAAGATTAAGGTTAAAAGATTTGAGATCAAGAAAACTACACTGATATATTCACTCTGATGGCTCTTCTTTAAAGCGAGGAAGGAAGTCTGCCTCCTTCTCGATACAACTCCCGCCCCCCCACACGCTCGGGCAGTCGCCCCAGCACTGCTGACTCCCTGCGTCACAGTATCGGTGAGTGAGTGTTATTTTCCATCCAAATGTTTCTCAAATATTATTTAACAATACATTTAAAAGCAGAAGAGTCTATACACAAAAAGTTGAAAATGACTACTTTGACAATCCCAGAATTACTGTGGCTTTTCATCAGATGTTTGCAGTCAACTGGATGTTTGTGTAATAATTCAATGTCCCTTCCACCGGCTGCACTTTATTTTGTTTGTGTGGATTTGTTTGATGTGATGCCCAGTGTCCACCTGGCAAGGACACTTCTGTGACTTCCTCACAAAGCACAAGAGATAAAGACTCAGCAGAATGGCCACCAAATGGTTCATGACCTATTTTTGACTTTCCATGAAACTAACGTCAGCGGGGCATCAGTTTATGCTCATTAGTTCCACAGTAACCACACTTGTGTAGCAGTACTGTTGCATTGGTTTAATTTAGGTTTTGAATTTGAAGTTGAAAGACAGATACCTACAGTAGATTCTAACTCCCGCCTTTCACAAAAACACACTCAGACTCGGAGTGCGGCCGGCTGTCCCAGGAGTCAGAGTTGGACGGGCCATATGAAGGGCAAGCCAGAAAAGTACATTCCCAGGTGGAACACAATGGACACTCTGCCAGGTAAACACACACACAACTGTAACTGCACGTGCAGACATACACACAACATGAGGCGGTGCTTTTGCCATCCAATTGCTGTGATAATATGGATTTCAATGGTTTTCCCACATGTAAAAAGGGTAAAAGGGACGAGCATGCAGAAATGTATACTTCCATCATATTCGTCCTTAACATATGTTGTAAAATAGCCCTCCATTAACCACAGAACCTAGAGGACATCATTATAAATTGTCCTTCAGAGCTGCTCACCTCCACTCAAGGTTTTTCCAAAAAGAAAAAGTATATATTCACGGATTCAAGGCTTTTATTGTTATTCGTACATAGCTACAGTGCAGTTATGACAATGAACATCTTAGGTCGCAGGCTCCTCCAACAGAGCAACACAATAAAACAGATACAATAGTAAAATAGAATATACTAGAAATAGTGCAGAATAGTCTATATATAAGTAATTGGTGTGGTTGGCTCGCATGTTGCGGTGAAAGTTGAAAGCATACAACGAAAAGTAAACAAACACTGAAATAAGGCGGGAAAAAAGGCAGAGTTGGAGAGGAACAAAAGACACGGCAGCCATCATCACCGGCGCCATCGTACATTATATGGGTCCCTATTGCCATTAGAAGGAGCACACAAAAGAACAAAGAACAACACAATTTAAAGAACACAAATTAAGCAATAAACGTGCTGGTTTATAATACCTTCCTTCTGACTCCAAACGAAGCACTGGAAGAGAGGGAACACGCAACAATAACACAATAAAACTGCAGTATTTAAATGAGAAGCCTTCAGATTGTGTGCTTTATGATCAGTTGTTTGTTCGCAACTACCAATACACAAATTCTTATTTACAATTATTGAACTAATATATTCAGATAATAAACAACTGTGCAAGTCAGCTGAGGTTCATGTGAAACTCTTGAGATGTGTGTCAGCGTATTTGTGCGTAGCGGAGAGTGTTGGCAGGAGTGTTCGGTGACTCAGCGTTGCCAAGCTGCTCTGTGAGACTGTGACATGCGTTCGAACGAGGACTTCCCACAAAGAGAGCCATTCAATCAAAGCTCCCCTGCTTCTCCTCTCCTTCACATCCCTAAGGAACTTGACTCCTGAATCCCGCCAAGAGCAATGATTCCCAGGAAACCGCTTCAGTTATCCCGCCCCATCACCCCATCCTCCCAACAAACGTAAAACACTCCTACAAAACCGACTTAAATGGCCTCATTTCACCCCAATTTCAAGGCAAGTCTTTGATATTCTGGTGAAAAGAATCTTAGCAACACAGCAATTTGGCAAATATCAAAAGTAGATTTTTGAATACCCTTTTTTTGTTTTGTTTACTGGAAAAGCTCTGATCCAAACTCATTCAACTCATTCGATTCAACCTCTATCAATGGAAGGGCCAGGAAGGCTTTTATGTTCCAGACATCAAAGTAGAGGACTTGACACTCTGTTGCTGACTTAGTTGTTATTTGTGCAAATGTTTTGCAGTTTATAAAACATGTATGCAAATGTCAGTTCCCTGCTCCACAGAAACGAGAGATTTTATAGACTCTATTAGAGCCCTTCACTTCCTTTTGCAACATTCAGTTTTACCAGATGATATCAGGGATGATGGAGCCAATGTGACTACTGTGAGCAGGAAGAAGAATGAGACTGAAATCCATCCATCTATTATTGTATGGGATTGCTCTCAGGATGTAGGTCATGTGGCTCCTGTCAGATAAGGACATAAGTGTGGGCCTTTGTGAGACTGGAGGCAGAAGAGTCATTTATTCAATATGATCCTGTTTCTCAGACTCACACAGGCATGACCACAAGTATTCTTTGTGGTTTTAGTAAACCATCGGGGCCTTTTTCCAATGCTTGCTTTTCATTGGAAGCCCATGCTAAATATTGTGTCATTTGTAGGGATGTAACGATACCAAAAACTCACGGTACGATAATATCGCGATAACAAGTCCACGGTACGATATGTATCGCGATATTGAAAAATAAAGGGGAAAAATTGAATGTGAATTTTTTTGAAACATTTTTTTGAAAACACTTTTTTTTTTTCTTGAAATTCTTTTCTTTATTAAATAATAAATCTGATTTGTACAGCATTTTTGTAGGATAGTAGTATTTTAAAGTGCCAAAAATATAATAATCAGACCCTGCAATAAAATAAAAATAAATTTAACTTGAGTTTTTCAAGTAACTCAAACTCACTAACTCACTCACTCAGCATCATCAGATAGGTTTTTTTTTAAGAATATGAGCATGTCCACATTTCCAGGTAGAAGCTGGGATGTTTGGGCGTTTACAATATCCCCTGCTGTGGAAAAAACTCTCGCTTGGTACTGATGTTGCTGGGATACAGAGATATGCTTTGGCCATGGGTGACAGCAGTAGGTCAAACTGTGCATTGTCTCTCCACCACTTCAAAAACAATACAGTTTTTGCCAAGAAGGTGAGGCTTATTGACAGGGCGAGATATAAATATACTGTTGGTACTTGTCAATGTCTCTAGGTATGTACATATAGCCCTGTAAATACAATGTCCTTTTGTGTTATCTGTTGTTTTATGTTCATGTTGTAACCTACTTGCGGCCATCTTGGACAGGTCTCCCTTGAAAAAGAGATCGATGATCTCAATGGGACCATCTGGTTAAATAAAGGTTTAAAAATAAAATGTCGTCAGTCTCACGACGGTATCGAGACATTTATTTACCGCGATATTCGTTGTATCGTTACATCCCTAGTCATTTGCATAACTATGAACTGCACACAGACTAGCTGTCCCTGTTTGCTATCTCTGAAGTATCAAACAATAGTCTGGTATGCCAGCTATTGACTGAAACGAGTGAAGTGATGCTATCAAGGGCAAGAGGCTTGTGTGAGGTTGATGTTGCACACAGTAAAGCTGTGATATCTGTGCTATGAAACCTTCTTTGAAATGAGATTTGTTCATGGGTGTCGTGTCTCACAGCTACTGAGAAGCTCACCAGATAGAAAATGATCCTTCTAACCGTAAGAAATAAGAGTAGAGGAACTAAAGAACATCAATAAAGTAGTTTTTGTATAGATTGGTCAATGTAGCCTTACTCTATGTTCCAATGTATTTTTCAAAAGCAAATGTCGTTTAGGCAAGGCAAGTTTATTTATACACACCTTTCAACACAATGTGATTCAAAGTACTTTACAAAAATGAAAGACATTAAGAGCATTAAGAAACATATTATAAAATGGCATTTAAAAACACTCATTTAAAAGCAAAGATAATAAAACATGAATAACAAAATTACATGAGTTAAAGTTGCAGTGCAGTGGGAGATACACACATCTGAAATATTTAGGTCTGACTCTCAATCATTGCTAACTTTTTAGCAGAAATAGTTTTCTTTGACCTCACTTTCTTTCTACTTTAATTTGTAACTTATCCTTGTGTGTTTCATGCTAAACGAACCCCCCTTTTGAAAATCTGCAACCCAATATTCCGAAAATTCAACGGATCCTGGCCAATTCATTTGGTCCCAGACATTCATGTGGCTTGCTCGTTTAGTTATATGTTATCACCTTTTTTTTTTTCATGGTGTTTATTTTGATTTGTGAAACAGATGGAGTTATTGTTGTTATATTTGATTAAAGCTACAAAGAAAAACAAATCTTTTATTTCTTCCTCTTCCTTTCCCTGTGTTCAGTGGTGAGTATGGCTCTGCATATTCAAGCCAGCCCAAAGTTCCCCGAACCCCTGAACATCCAGCCCGACAGAACAGCAGCGCTCTGCGGGCTCGGGGCCCCGCTCTGGCCCCCCAGTTTTCCCACTCAGAGCCACAGCAGAGCAGCCGGCCCGGCTCCGTGAGCGCCACAGAAGGAGGGGGACAACAGAGTGGAAGTAAGCATATGCCCACCAGGCGGTTGGCAAGTGTGTGCTCCGGCTGGTTGCTGTATTATGATATAGAAAATGAAGTTGGCTTGAAAAACACGTCTACATCTAACATGGTCTGAGTTGAATTCTGTCTCTGTATGTTTTCCTTGAAGCTCAGGTTACACAAAGTAATTTTTAGCATTTTCTGACCTTCTTTCTGGACTTGTGTACCAAAACGTGCCAACATTGTTTGATAGCTTTTAAAAGGCCGTTCTCAGTTGCCAAAAATTGGCTTAAACATTTTAAAGTGTTTATTCATACATTCACTCACAGTTGCCTCAACCCTTGACAGACCATGTGTTGTTGTGTTTAACTGCTTCTTAGATATATTTGAACATTGTGTTTTAAATAGCAAACATGGCAGATGAGAGCGCGTGAAAGGTGTGTTTTTGTTGGCATCATATAACTTTGCTTTTAGAACAACTAAAAAAAAGATATTATTTTTTTGAGGCCCCTTCCCTGAGCCACATACATTTTCTTCTTTGTCAACTTCACATATTAAAATAGAACTTAAAGGATGGACGGCCTGCCCGGTAGCTCTGGTGCCTTTAGTTGGGTGATAACATCTCTCCATGCTCTCATGCATCTTAACTGTATTTGATGAGCGAGAACCTCCGGCTCTTACACAGAGTGTCCTTACCATTAAGCCTCTAATACGGCCTAATGCTTTGTCTTAGCCACCACATCCCTGTGTGTGTGTGTGTGTGTGTGTGTGTTTCACTTATGAGGTCTGGCAAGTGTCAGACCTCTATCGACTATCATAAGGAAGTCAGTTCATCGTAGCTCCGCTTGAAGGCAATAAGCAGGCGCACATGACATGGCAAACCAAATAAGTAGCTTTTATTTGTTCCTTCCCTTTGAGCTAGCCTCATACTTTTTTTTCTGAGCCACTATCTTTTCAGTTTCTTTTCACTTGAATCAAATCTGTCATTTAGCCGTTATTATGCCTTTTGATGGCTGCTTGGTGGAGTTTGGCAACCAACCACACACTGAGACAGGCTTCCCTTTAGGCCAGGGGTGTCCAAACTTTTTTCCCTAAGGGCCACACACAGAAACATATACGAAGGTCTGGGCCACTCACTAGAGGTGAGGTATATTGCCTCATAAGTTAGCAGAATCAATCAAATGTAGGTCAATTATGCTTAATACTTTAATATGCTTTAAAAAAAGCTCTCCATAGGGTTTACATTGTTTTGTTAGCAGGACTTCCTTAAAACAGGAGACTCAGATTGCTTATCGTAAGAGGAACTAGCAAGAGTTTATTTGAAGCTTGTTATTTAAATAAGTTATTATATTTATCAACTAACGTTTTTTTCAGCTTTGAAGAGTGGGCTTCTTAACACATGAATACTACTGTGTCATATGTGTTTTCATCTATATTTACAATACAAGACAAGCACAAGTTTCATTTATGGGCCATATTTCATTATACTTTTTGATTTGCTGAGGGCCGATTTTAAAATGGCTCGCGGGCCGCATTTGGCCCCTGGGACGTAGTTTGGACACCCCTGCTTTAGGCCCACATTTGGTAAACACATCAGTTGTGGCTGACAGAGACGATCCTTTGGCTGAGGACAGATAGAGGAGAGGTTTCTGTAGCTGACCACCCACTCAGCCTGCACAAAGGAGTTTGGGGAGCCATGCCGGCTTTCCTATGTTGACGATGGAAAAAAAACGCATTAACCTTCCCAAGTCATGTTGACACGGCTTCACATGATGACGGAGCCCCGTTATGTTGCCGGGGAAATTGTAGGAAGTGAAGCACTATCTCTGATCCCAAATTATAAAAATGATGACTAAGTAGGCAGGAATAAATGTAACAGATACAAAATATTTACCTTTTCAGAAGTAGCTACTTTGATTTTAAGATGAAATCAAATAAAACATTTCTTAGTAATCATACAGTAGTTAGGGGAAAACATTCCCGCCACAATTGAACTACTGGAAGTCCCTAAAAAAGTAGTTTTTCCATCCAGCAATGCCACTTGTAAGTCCACATTCCCTCAGATTCTGTTCTTTGTGTTGTGTTTTTCTTTCAGCAGGATTACAGTAAAACTATTGTCCTGGTTGTCATGACAAATTGGGTGTCTGATATTTGGAATGGATACAAACATATATTTATTCTCTCTCTCGTTAACATTGCGGGATAGGGTGTCTGGCCCGGGGGTCCGCCCTTTTTATTTTTATAATTGCCCCGATTCAATTTGTGAACCTCCCATGGTGTGTGTTTGGCACTGGAGGGCACTTGTAACATTCATCTGATAAAGGGGGGAAAACACATCAACAAAAAAAACATCCAAGCAGTTTATTTGTATATGTCCTAAAACATGTCAGGAGGCCATCTTCAATTTTTAGTTTTTTATTGATAAGTTAATCTCCTCTTTCCTAACCGTACACCCTTCCCTCCCTCTTCTCTCTCTCCTCCTTCAGGCAGTCAGTCGAAGAGGAGGTGAAGAGGGAGCTGTCACCATGGAGGAGCGTTATCTGTCCGGGAACATCAGGCTTCCTGTAACATCATCCCCTCAGGTTGGGATCGAGGTCAGGGCAACAGAGATGGTCCAGGATCAGCAGCAGCAGCAGCAGCAGGAGGCGCTTGAACAATGTGAAGGATTGTGGCTCTCCATTTTGTCTCCCCTTCCCCCCTTTTTGGCTTCAGCACAGACTTCTTCTGTAACATAATATAAACAATAACCACAATCCCCCGCCGTCCAACCCTGTGCACCTTGCAGTCTTAGCTGGCACTGATTCTCTCTACTCTCTCATCAAGGTTATAGTTGGCACCATTAAATATGTGAAACACATCCAGGCAGGACCAAATTCACATTTAGAGGAATGCGTGTATTCTAAGGAGTTTGCTCGGAGCTGAGGAGCTTAAAGATTGAAATATCCGATCATAGCTTTGCTTGAGTCTGAATACAAGCTGAAGTGTTCTTACTTAAGCATAGTATTGTTTTACCTGGTTTTCACTATATATAAATGAGGGATTAGGGGTTAAGAAAATATAACATGACTTGGCATACAGATAAAATGTTTGCTAAACTCTTGATTGTCAAAAAGGGAAATGTGTTCAACATGACGAATGGCAAATGATTTTTTATGTCTTTGAATCGATTGTACAGATATAAGTTCTCATCTTGATTTCACTACGTCCTGTATATATGGATTTTTTTAATGTGGTGGAAAAGATCCGTCCACATAAATAAATAATCGTACTGGCTTTATTTCAAATATTTCTCGTATCAGAGTAGCTGCTCTTGTCTAACTTATGTTCCAGGAAATGTTCAGCCTGACAAGTTGTCAGGCTAGTGCATGTTTAGAAATATATTTAGAAGTGCTTATTGCAATTAACATACACTACCCTCTATACACCATCTGACCAAAAGACTTGAATTGTGTCTTGAATCCAGCATTGTACATTTGCACGGTGTTATCCAGGCGTGGTAATGTACAGTTTATTTATGTAAACCGCTACATTTTTGTACTTTTTAAGTGGTTTTAAATAAATGTTTGACTATCTGTTTTGTCTTCGAAACCAACATGTCTTGCCTCGTTGATTGATGTGGATTTTCTCCGTTTTTGAAGCATTTTCTAAAAGCTCTGTTCTGCATCCTCACTGCAGCTGATCCAAAGCGCAGGCTAGAACTATAAATCACCTCCTTTACATAATGACTGCCAGCCAGTAGTTGGCATATTGTGCCCACGCAGTGTTGTGTGCTGCCCTTTGTGCTTCACTGTGCAAAGAAAAAGGTATTTGTGTTCAACTCGTCCAGAAGTCCCACAGCAGGAAGATGTCTGCTCCCGTATCGTGTTGTACACTGAAAGCTATGTTACACTCGCTAACTCACCTGACAGCTGCACTCTTACAAATGTTCTGAAAACACGCTGAAGCAAAGTCCCGATAATAATCACGAGTATTCAAGTTATATTCTAACATCAGCTGTCGCATGACTACTCAATACTTGCATTGGCTGCTCTGACAAAGGGTGGACAAGGTTTAATTTGTCATTGGGCAACAGAGAGTGCTTTCAGAGGACAGCATATGTTACAGGTGACAGGGCTAGACACATAGGCTGTAAAGATTGTACCTGCTTAGGGTTTTATAAAGTTTGGGTTCGGGAAAACTTGTAAAATCCAACTGCTGTTCATAGTAGGCAAACTGTCGCGAATGTAGTTTAAGATCTGAGTGGAATAATGGGATTTTTATAGTTGAAAAGATTAATAATAAAAACTATCTCTAATGGCAGTGTATATTTATCACTGATACATTTCCAGAAAAGATAAAGACTGAATGAGGAAGATGTGTAATCAAAGGAATGAGCCAGGATGTTCAGTTAAGGCCTGTCTCTCTCTCTCTCTCTCTTTCTCTCTCTCTCTCTCTCTCTCTCTCTCTCTCTCTCTCTCTCTCTCTTCCAGAGCTGCCAGAGTAGCTCTTTACTACTCACCACACTATCTTTTTTTTTTACGGTTGGTCCTTTTTTTATTGTCCTAACTAAACAAACATCTGCGTTTGCCTACACTGTAGGTGTGTTGCATTTGTGGCAAATTACGATTGGAACTGCCCTCCTATGTATGTCATCGGTGTTAACAAGCAAATAGTCCTTTTCAATGGCCTTACATGTCACACACAGGCTACGCACAGGTGTAAATAATACAAATGAATGAGTTGAGAAACCTTGTTGGCTCACCTGGTAATGTGTGGCTTTGATATATATCAAAGTTGGTCCTTTATCACAGTAACCCACGTTAAATTCCAGCTCTTAAATACAAGCCCTAATCCATCACATTTTTTAATACTATATATTTATATCAAGTGGGACAAGTAGAGTTCCAGTGACGAAGTTGTTACTACCCAAAAATACTTGTTAACATCCAGCCAAGAAAACACTTCATAAATATATAAAATACACACACATGCAATGTCGACTTTCCCTTCGATATGAAAAGTCTACAGGACTAATAGAGTTAGTTTAGCTCTGCAGGTCTGACTAACAGTCACATTTGGTCCCTGGAGACATGACATATTCAACAATTAATATGGTGGACTCTGCCAGTGAGCAGCAGCACAATGTGAGGAAACAGGACCTACATGACAGACTGACGCACTTGTAGCAGGTGGCCGTGTAACCCGGAGCTCCAGCTTTCACTTCAACTGAGAGGAAGCTGCTGTTTTCTATCAAAACAAACGTGTGCATAAAGACTGAAAGGAAAATTATCAAACATTTAACACAGCTTTTTTTAATGCACTGAGGGGATTCAGATGTGGGTCTTTACAGCACACAGTGCAGAAAAGTATTTTCCCTCCAGCTTGTATCTGAAAAAGTTGTAAAGCTAGTGGACAAGGCCGAGTTATAAATCAGACAAAGTGGGTAACAGCCCAGAGCCCTAAAAGCTCCTGACTAATTGCAATTGAAAGCTCACATGATAAGGGCCTAATTTCTCAGCTATAGCTATTGAAGAAGGCTCTTGTCAAAATCAATTTTAAAAGTTCCATTATTTCAGTTTTGTACTTGCAACAAATCTTACACAACAAAACTACTCTGGAAGAAATACATTTAAAGAATTGGTCCGTGGTTTTGACCATCACTCTCAAATGTTATCATAACAGTTGACTAATTTACTTACTTATTTCCCAATAAAGACCTTAGTTATACATTTTAACAGCGAAGAAGTGTAATTATACGACCTTCAACCTTGACCTTACTTATAATAAGAGTTAAAACACTTAACCCAGACACCTGTTTATGAACTTGTTAAGTAAAATGGTAAATGGTAAATGGACTGTACTTATATAGCGCTTTATCCAGTCTTTAAGACCCCTCAAAGCGCTTTACATACTACATGTCATTCACTCATTCACACCCATTCATACAGAGCAGTGTATGTTACTCTAGGACCTAACATTCACACACATTCACACACCGTTGGCCATGCCATCGGGAGCAACTCAGGGTTAAGTATCTTGCCAAAGGATACATCGACATGTTGACTGCATGGGCTGGGATCGAACCCACAACCTTCTGGTTGAAAGACGACCACATTCCCTCACAGCCACAGTCGCCCAAAAAGTGAACTTGCCGTGAGAAAATGTGAACATAACAGTGGGAATGATGGCAAAGAATCCAAAGGTAATTCCCAGTTAGTAGCCACTTGACAACAAAGACAGAAGCATCTTCCACTGAAGAGCCCTCACTGTCACCAAGATCACTGGCACCACTCTCAGTTTCGTTTACCAGTAGATACCATGTGCTCCACTGATAAAAGGTGACGCCAACTAAGAAGAGACAGCGTTTTAGTGTCTCTGTCTAGTGTCTACTGAACCTCCTGTTTCCTCCTGACCGGTCCTTTTGAACACACAGATAGAGGTGACCCCCACTACTGCCCTTTTGTCGTAAACAGTCGAAGCTGTATTTTTCCCGGAGGCTAGTTAAAAAAAACATTACATATTGACAGAATGTATTATTGTCAAAGCTTAGGATATTTTCCAAAAGACAGTATTGTTAAAGGTTTAAGAGGCCTCCTATCAAATAGAGTAAAGCAAAAGCTTATTTGGAATTCACCTTTTACATTTTTGACCTTCTCAGGAATGTCCACACAAACTGTCCATTAACCTTTAGCATGAAAGCTTCTACTCTTTTTTTGTGTGTACACCAGAGCAAATCCAAACAATGTTTTGTGAGACCCAGTTAATGACAGTTTCTGGCTTTGGGTTATGGAACAGGAAGGGGATAACATCTGAATCTGAATCTGAACAGCGAGCCCAGTTGCCTTCCTCTGGCCTGGATATTGGTCTGGATGACACCAACCTCTCTAGAAATGAGATTGACAGCTAATTATTTTTGATAGAAAACAACCGTTAATAAACTCAACTTGAAAATCAGCTATTTGCTATCATCAAATTAAGTCTGCCCAGGTGTCACAGACCTCTAGATGTAGAACCTTTCCAGTATAATCAGCACTTTTAGGAATTCTCTGTATCGGAGTAAAGTTTAGGGAAGAAAAAGAAGAATGTACATTTCTAAAAGCAATTCTGATTCAGAATTTGTCTTGAAAAATGTATTCATAGAGGTAAAAATACACACAAAAAGCGTACTTGTCCCAAAGGAACAAATACCATTTGGCTGTGTTCAGCCCTCCAGCAGGAGGGGGGAGTAATGAAGAGAACGCCACACGATGGTTATCGCTAGGCTTGGTCGTTTATTCTTGGTCAACAGCGTTTTAAAAAACAACCCAGGGCTTATGAGGACCATAAGATATGGTCAAATGCTCAGCCAAAAGTGAGTAAATTGACCTTGAGTTAAGAATGTACCGTCCTATTCTCAAATTGTTCTGTTGCTGCAAGATGCTAATTACACATATTTTCCAAAATAAAATCATAATAATCATTGATATCATTCGTGTGACTTTACCACTGGGACACTGCAGTCGTTAGTAAACATCAGAAGGTCACTAAATCACTAACTGTACAGGAAGGTTAACACTACCAAAGCACTACCAGGAACTTCATTTGGTAGAAATCAGCAAAGCGTGAAGAACTTTCTATTTGAAGTGATAAGGAGTACTTCAACCATGTCCTCTGGGTGCTGGTGACGTTAGATTGTTGACTAAACCCGTAGGGGCCTCTGCATTGGTTAGAAGGGGGGGGGGGGGGGGGGTGGGTGGGGGTGGGAGGGGGGGGCAGGTGTTTACCTATAGCCACAGCTGACAGGGGCCTTCATAACAGTCCGATCACATCCCTTTGTTCTATCAACCTTAAACATCCTCAGTTGACGGCTGAGTGGAAAAGAAGGAGGGGAAAGACAAAGATCCCCTCGAGCCATGTTCTCTTCCCCAGCAGTAAATTCTTTCATGGTGACTGAGGAGTTAGCAACCAGGGGCCCCCGCTCATCCCGAGAAGGAAGAGACCATGGATTTTCTGAGGCTCATTCATTCCAAGCAGACACTTGACAAAAGTTGCACAGAGTGAAAGGTAATCCTTGCCCAAATCCCCCAGGTGTGTTAAACCCAACAAAGGATTAGCACTAACTTCCTGTGTCAGAAGTACCGGCAAAGGTTTTCCATATCTTATTAAGAGTAGTTTTTTGTTATTAACACAAACCCTGCAGCTCACATACTTCATCGTTCTTCGATAAACTAGAAAAGATGAAAGGGAGGTGAGAAGGAAATTATCGCTAATGGAGTGATGCAGGGAAGGACGAGGGTGGGTCACATTGTGTAATTTCACCTGTTGCCGATCAAGATTGAACAAGTCTATCACTTCCCAGCATGCAGGTAGTTAAGAATGAGAGTAATGGGTAAACAATTCTATAAACTACTGTTATCTTTTACTCTTAGTGTTGATCTGTGGACGTTTTGAGAACAATACTTCTTACTCAAGGATGTTAAAACAATGCTACAGATAAGAGGTGTTTGATATACCAACAGTAGCACTAGTTGTTGAAAAGGACACGTTAGTTGTTGCTGCTAAGAGTTGCCTGCTGTTGTTTGAAACAAGATGGACAAGAGATGTTCGGGTTAGGATTAGGGTTAGGTGAACCAAAACAGATGAGTTGAGGACCAACAAATCAAAACAATGAGCTGAAAAACTCTATAACACTAGAGGACAATTTGTTCTAGGTACAACACTACAAGTGACCCCTTGACCTTGCAAGTTTTCATTTGTAAAGAAGGGACGATATGCACAGCTTTAATGTTAAAAACTCTGCAATGTCATTATTTATTTATTTGTAAAAGTTGAATTTTAAGTTAATTATGAAAGTAAATCAAATTGCAGTTACAAGGTCATATCCTGGCATTAGTTTCATTTTGCAGTAAGTCACAATGATCTGATAGGGCTCAGTGTCTTTTTTGGCAAATGGCTCTGGTGGCCGTCAGTGACTAACGCTGCCTTTCAAGCCGGGGAAAAGACGAGGGACTGTGGTGTCTATCACTACTTCACTCGTCTACAGAACTCTCAGAGCCTGAACCCACAGAGAGGAAAAAAACAAAAAGGGAAAAAACACTGCCAGCAGGCAACAGGATGCACATGGCCCTGAAAAGGATGGCTGGCTGGATCCAGGAAATGGAGAGAGGAGGAGAGGAAGGAGAGATTTTGGAACACAGCTGTGTTCGGATTTAAAAATTCCTGTTTTGAATGACGGAGAGGTATTTTGTTGTTTCTTCCATAGACCATAATGAAGGGGTAAGAGCACAGTTTGCCACAGCAAGGGATAAGTGCGGTAGTAATGGTGACAGCTGTGAAATCAGCATTTCACCCATCATCATCAGTCTTCATCTTGCTTCCATGTCTGAGAGGCCTTAAGAGTAAAAAAGAAAACCATTTAATGTCCAGATTCAGATTAATTAACTCACGCATCGTGGTTAGTACTTGGTGCGTACAAACACAGACAAATCATATTGGGGTCATTAAATATCTTTGTCATTCACCAGATTGTATCTCTTTAGAGAAAGCTTAACTTGCTTTTGTTTTCCAGAAATTGTCTGCAAAAAGTGGGATTCATGTTTCACCCAAAAAAAAAAAGCCATACCTGGTTTGAACAGCATTTCTATAGCTTAACAAATATATGAAATATTTAGTTACACAATGGATGTGAAAGGCCAGGGAGCTGATAAAACCCTGTTGAGACTGCTCCAGGACTTCTCTCTGACGTCAGTAGCATACTGGAAGGTTCATATGGTAAGAACAGAATAATATTACTAATAGATGAGTAAGTCATTGTGGCTCTGTTAAAATCCCTGCGGGCAAAAGGTTTATATGAACCTAGGAAATTCATAATCCAACTGCTTAGAGAACTGACACACACTGAAACTTTAACATCACTTATGACTCCTCCTTTATTATTTGCTTAAATTATTTGTTCATATTGTCCTTATTTAACTTTAACGAGGCAACTTGAGGGCTTAAAACCCAGTAAACAAGTCTACTGTATATTGTGATTGTACTGTTCTCATGTTAGCAAACAATTCCCTACCTACTCACATAAAAGACACAGAGCAACAATGCCTGACAACCTTGGCTTTTGGTTAAAATGCTGCAAGACTGATAAACTTATAAGAGGCAAGACAAGCTCTATGACCATGACAAGTTTCAATGTCATGTAATCAATTAGGGATCAAATTGTTGATTTGTATATCTGAACCTCTCTGAAGATGCTCTGAAGAGGTCAATGTTCAACAGTAGGTGAGAGAATCTGATTTTCCAGACTGTAATTGAATACTTATCTGCTACTTCTTACTTCTACTACACATCATTTCATGGGGAAATATTGTCCTTGTTTACTCCTCTGCAGCTATCTGACAACTGTGCTTATTAGTTACAGAAGAAGTTACATATAATACATTATTATGTTTAGTATTCAGATTTGTTCAATCTGCTCAATTTAGCTCTGCCTCAATATGTTACACCCCTGATGCTTACACATTAAAGTCACAAATACAATGATACACGAGTCTAAATGAACTGAAGACATTTTGACATATAGGTATTTTTTTGGCTACTTTTTGTGCATTCCTCTTATTACACTTTTGTAGTTTAAGTAAAAATGTGATGCAAGATATTCACTTGTAATGGATTTTTTTCCAATCCACCTGTTTTACACATCAACAGGAAACAGCTGACTGAGGGAGAACAATCATAGTGGAGGTCTATGGAAAAAGGTTTAAAAGATGTATAATAACTCGGCAGGGATATTAAAGTCATCCTCTAATGGAATATATAAATATATATAATTTATATTTGAGTGTTGTATGTCTTGAGTCTCTTCAATAAAGCTGCTGCTGATGATGATAGGGGTATAATTACCTACGGAGGAGTTCACATTCTACAAATGTTATTCAGATTAGAAAATGTGAACAAATAAATGAACATGGGGGGTGGGGAACTAAATCTACCTTAATGTCGTCTTAGCTTTTTAGAAGTTGGAAAACGTTTTAATTAGTTTTAATTACTTTGTATACTTCAGGTTAGCATGTGAAATGTACTCCAGGTGTAACTAAAGTCTTATTTAAGTGTTATATTTCACAATATGAATCCAAATATGTAAAGTAACAAAAGGTACAAAATACATAGTGGACTAAAAGCACCCAATTTACCTCTGAATTGTAGTGGTGTACAAGTAGCATAACATGGAAATACTCAAGTAAACAAGTATCTCAAAATTGTCCTTAGGTACAAAAGGCTACTTGAGTAAATAGACTACACTTACTTACTTTTTACTTCTGGTTAGACTTTAGTTTTCCAGGAGGAATCCAGTAAGCACGAGTATAAAGCCAACATGCAACCTGGTGGATTAGTTATTCCACCCCACAGACCTTTACTGATGGAAAGGAAAAAATAAAATCCAATGTTAACTATGTGAAGTAAGTCCTGTGTGTACATGAGGGGCGGAGTGACGGACCCTTGATTTCCCTGCTGCTCATTCATCATCTACATCCTGTGTGTAAGTGGTCTTCCACGTAACTGCAGCCACCCTTAAAAGCACTTATGAGGGAGGGAGAGAGGAGGCAGTCCCGAGCACCCGGCACCACATCCACCTCCACCAGCTCCGTGCATCTGTCACCATTTGCAACAACCAAGACCGTCGTGATGGAAAGGATTATTTTATAACTTTTCCCCATCAACCGGAGAGACACAAACTCAAGCCATTTCATTTTCCTGGGCTCAATAATCGGGTTTTTATCGGTTTATTTTCTCCAAGCCACTGATCGTCGGATCGCAGGAACACAATGTGAGTGTCGTCTTCATCATTTTAGGCAAAATTGACAATTTAACGCCATCTTTATCTGTTGGTTTTAATTATCTTTCGTTTTAATTTATGCACCTAAAGTCAACAACTGAAAATGTTGAATCTTTTAGCGTAGTGTAATTCAGCAAGACTGTGCATTTAAAAAGAACATGAAACAAACATATTTTAACTTTTAAACTAATAGTTTAAAAGTTAAATATTTAATTGCCCATTTTAACAGATTGTTTTATGAAAACGAAGCAGTAGGTCTATACGTATAGATGGCAAATATAATAGAGGTAATGCTGATTTTTTTTTACCAGTATCCTTTATTAATTGTAAAGTACCGACACAATGATCAACTTTAAGATAATTGAAGTGTGGCATATTGTGTGCTTTCGTGTCAACATGTGAGTAAAGAACAATTACAAGTGAACTTTCATTATCAACAAAGATAGGCTCTGCGTCCATAATTAGCCTTGATTGACCTTGTTTGTTTGTGTTTTTTCTGTTTTTGGTGGGGGGTTACTCTGCTATTTGCCCCACATGGGAGTGTCTCTGTGGTCGTGAGCATAACGAGCCCTGGCACGGCTTGTTGGACATGTGAGAATGCTGAAGCTCCAGGGGTTACTTCACGTTCTAAGTACATTCCACGTGTTCTTCCAGAAGTTAAATAAATAGTGACAAGTGTTACTTTACTTGTGTTATGTTTAAAAATGGAGGGGATGATACACCTCTGCTGCATGTCTTTTGTTTAGAGCAAACCTAGTAAAGTGTTAGGGAGAAGCATTGTTCTGTCTTTTATACAAATCCTATTTAAGTACATGTTGATCATATTATGATGTAAACCTGCCCTCAGGCTGTTCTTTGCTTTGCTGGCTATGAAACAGCAAGAAGTATGTTTTGAGTATACATTGATATTGTTTTAAACTGTTAGTGTATTGAAAACATTTCACACAAACCCCAAATTAAAGTATTTTCTTATGGAGCAGTTATTTGCAAATAATAAAAACCTGTTTTCAGTCCTTCAATAATGAAAATAAACTTCATAATCATTTTTAAACAACACAATACAACATTTTGAATTTCAGAGTTTTCAGAGATTCATATTTGATTCCGTATTGCAAGTTTCATGCCTAATGGCATCCTCTACACCACACACATTGTAATGAAATGTTTAATATTACTACAATTCAGTGGCGTCTTAAGTTGAATAAAATGGAAATACTCGATTTAAGTACCTCAAAATTGTACCTAAGACAGAACTTGTGTAAAGGTACTCAGGTACTGTCCACCACTACAGTTCAATTAGTTTGGGATTAAAAACAGTGAATGGCTCTTTCTGATTATCTAGATTTTTTTGCCCTAATTCTGACTGGCTGTAGTCTTTGTCTTCCCCCAGGATGAACAACAGAGACCGCTGGAAGGTGTACAAGAGGGTTGGTGTCATGTTTTTCCTGGCTGTGGTCGCGCTGACTGTTGTCCAAAGAGGAAGCATCAACATGGGGGCTCCCTTCCAAATTGAAAGGCAGCCTCGGACAGATGCCTCAGAGGGGGCGGAGCATGGAGCTGCTGGGGAGGACAAAAGTGACTTGAACCTGGGAATGAAAAGTTTCTGGAAGGCTAGCAAACACCAGCTGATGCCTAAAAAACGGGCCACCACACAAAAGCCCCGGATCACTGAGGACAGCAGCCCGAGAACCTGGGATGTTACCAACTCCAACTGTAGCATCAACCTCAACCTCTCAAGTCAGAACTGGTTTAATAGCCTGGAGGAGAATTTCAAGCAATTCATGCTTTATCGACACTGCCGTTACTTCCCCATGCTCCTCAACCACCCAGAGAAGTGCACAGGCGACACATATTTACTCATGATAATAAAGTCTGTTGCCACCCAGCATGACAGAAGAGAGGTCATCAGAAAAACCTGGGGCAAAAAGCAGGTGATTGATGGCAAGAGAGTAAAGACCCTTTTCCTTCTTGGTAAACCCTCCAGTGTGGCAGAGAGAGCAAACCACCAGAAGCTAGTGGAGTACGAGGACTACATCTACGGTGATATCCTCCAGTGGGACTTCCTAGATAGTTTCTTCAACCTCACACTAAAGGAGACTCACTTCCTCAAATGGTTCCACACCTACTGCCCCAGTGTACGCTACGTCTTCAAGGGGGATGACGACGTCTTTGTCAGCGTGGACAACATCTTTGAGTTTTTAGAGGGCAATCAGGCAAAGAACCTGTTTGTGGGCGATGTGATTGTCAAGGCGAAGCCCATCCGTAAAAAGGAAAACAAATACTACATCCCCCTGGCTCTGTATAATAAAACACACTACCCTCCGTATGCAGGTGGAGGGGGGTTTCTGATGGATGGGAATCTGGCGAGGAGGCTTTACTTGGTGGCAGACACCCTTGAGCTTTACCCCATCGATGATGTCTTCTTGGGCATGTGTCTGGAGGTACTTCAGGTCACTCCTATAAAACACAATGCCTTTAAGACGTTTGGCTTGGTGAAAAATAAGAGCAGCAAATTGAACAGAGAACCTTGTTTCTTTAAGAGCATGATTGTGGTACACAAGCTGCTCCCGTCGGACCTAATGCACATGTGGCATATGGTCAACAGTGACCTGGTGTGCTCACAGAAAGTGGAGATCCTATAGCTTGATGAGAGCACCAGGTCAGGACAGCACCAACACGCTGAGCTGTACCTTGGTGGACACCGTGATGCACGAGAGTCCCAGTAAACTCTCCCTTATATGTGGGGAAGGACCATGGACCATATCAGAATTTGCTGTTTCTGTTCAGTAGTGCAATGTTTTGAGGATATTCCTCAAAAGTCAAGTAAATTATACAGAGATTTTAAAACGTTGTAGAATTGTGTATTTATATTGGCATTCTGAAGGACTTAATTCTTTCAGAGACAACCTAAGTTTAACTGCTTCCTCAACAGTCTTGCTGAGGAGGACAGTTATTGCTTGGCAACTACAGGCTTTTTATTTTATTATGTAATTATGTGTGAGGTTCTCCGCCTTATCACAGCCGGACACACTGTCCTCCTCCCCTCGTCAGTGGCTAACACCTTTTTTTCCCCTTCCTTCTGGTTGGATATGGTTGAGGTTTTTCATTGCCAAATCACCATTGGTAGCGATCTGATTTATATTAATACCTCAAATGTAACCAAAAAAGTGTAGTATGAGGACTAGTGGTAAATAAACCATAAATATATTTGTAGCTAAATGTGCTTTCTGATAGGTCAGAGGGAAATAATGTTTAGTTGGCCAGTGTGATCTTGAGAATAAAAAGGCAGTGTGAGGTGGTGCCCTGGATGCTGGGGTTTGAAAGCCATTGCACTTGCTGCACAGCCTTTAGTTATGCTTGCATTTTGGGTTTGTATTAAGTGTTATACATTTCCTTCACTTGAGTCAATGTGTAATTCTGCAGTGGCTTCAAATCAAGTAAGAGACGATTCTCTCTACCTCAGTGATTCGGTCAATTAAAAAAAAAATCATAATTAGTTTAGGCTTATCTTAATATGAAGCACATGTTCCCTAAAGTGTGTTTTTAATCAATGAAGTACTGTAGAGGTCCTTGCACTATTATTTTGGAATGTGACTGACTTGATCTACTACTACTACTACTACTACTACTGGAAACTTTTAAAATGAGATGTCTAAACTTGTTACATGTTTGCTGTCCGTGGATTCGAATGTGCTGATATACTTGACATGGATTTGGTTAAGGGTTTACAATGACACTGTGAACTAAAACTAATGCTGGTACGAGAAATTACATATTAAATGTAATCCTCAATAAAAAGGAGGAAAATAAGGGGTTCTTGTATTTAATTTAAAGCCTCCAATGAGCATAATAATGTGATGTTTGATGATTATAAAACTGAATGTTGTGGGTATAGTGGGTGATGGTGATGTAAATATATGTACAAATCAAAATGTACAAAGAATGTCATTTGTAAATTAAAATGTTAAAATGTTCTCTTTGAAAATCTGTCCTAATTTGGCTGTTTTTGTGTTTGGTTTATCAGCATTGAACATCTATATGAAAATCCACATCAGGTCACACAACAAAAGTATTGTCGGGTATCTGTTACACTACTTAACAATAAAGAAAACATGTATGCTCAGTTATGAAAATCACCATGGTGTAGTCTAACAATATATTAAGTGCTCATTTTTATCAGTGTTCAGCAACTTAACAAGCACGCATGTCTTCTTACTCTGCCTGTGATGAGATGGCGAAGAAGTGTGACTTGCAATATTCCTACACTGAGTGTGACACCATTGCTGGATTATAGCAGAACATCCTTTTTAGTGCAAACAAAGAAAAACATTGAAAGACAATGAACTTCATCTAATAATCTTCTTTTTGTATATGGTAAATAATCTTCAACACAGTCTATTGTGTTAGTTTTCCCAAAGTATCTGTCCATCCTCCCGACTGGGTGTGACATTTCACATAGTTTATGTTAAGCATCTCCGTCTACTATTGTGTCTTTTTCACTGAGAAGAACCCCTGAGAATGAGACTGACGGTAAACAGTGAGGTAATTAAGAGCTTTAAGTTGGCCTAAAAAGTAAAAGAGACAAAATAAATACCTTCCTGTTGTTCTTTACAATGTCTTACAGGACAAAGACAATAAAGCCTCTGAGAAACTGGATCCTCTCGATATATTGTGTTTCCTGAAGGGCGCACTTTGAGATAAAGCTTAACAAGATGAATCTCACAACTGTCCTCTGTGTGGAACACAATGAACAAGTGATACAGCGTTGAACCTTTCAAAAAGAAAATAGCTGAATCATCTATTGTATTTTCACAAGTTTGATTAATTCACTATGACCGCAATGTGCAAATCGTATTACTAACAAGCCCTACATTTCTATTTTAAGACATTGATTTGGTTCAACCAAAACGTACTAAAGTGATGTAAGAGAGTGTGTAACTAAACATGGTTTATTGGCAGCTGTGACCTCATCAGTCAAATTTCCTCTCGTTTGGGGTCCATGTAGTGGTGTGAGGAAGGGTGACGAGACTAATTAGTGGCAATGAATTCATCAAAGAAACAGGACATTCCTCTATATAGGCACGAACCAAATCTTACATTTTTTGTATTAGATTGAACCAAGGCAGCACTTTTAAACACCTTTTTTCTTTAAAGAAAGGATATCCTCTCCATGATATTGTGTAAAACAATTGTCAGTTAACATTGAGAGTAGTGAAAACATTCTGTACCCAAAATATATTATGTTGTTTTACTTTGTGTACTTAATGCAGTTTTTACATTAGGATGTACTGAGTGTTAATTGTAAATGTGTCTGTATGTGTGTGAAACAAATACATTTCTACCTGAGAGCAACAGAACAAACAATGATTCAAATCTCACTGCCTTCTGTGTCTCCTAAACCTACAAGGAGAGAGGAACACAAACCCACAGCTAAAAGATGTGCAGTTAACATAGGAACAATAAAGGACACACTATTGTTGCTAGGCTGTGAACAAACAAGTGATGTTTCCCTTGCTGAAAAGCTATCACCTAGTGTAAATGTCCCACTCAAGTGATGATATTTGAATGTATGCGAGCCTGCAGACCAAGAGCTGCACATTTGTCGAAAGTAATTGGAGGAAGCTTTTTGATGCAAGTGCGGTCAATGGGGTCGTCTGACAGAGGCTGCAGGATTTCACACAAGCCCTCTATTTTCTTCAAAGGCCTCTGGAGCACCATCATTGGCATGGCTGAAGATGGGAAAGTTGTAGCTGGGGTTTAAATTAAAAAAGAACATTCCACACTGTACATGCTGCTGACAATGGCATCTCTATAGGGCTCAGACAACGCAGACAATCTCATCTAGCAGCTGCGTAAATTACAAGTCATGTTTAGCCCAGTGTAGATAACAGTAAAGATAATAATTGGACATAACATGGTGTTCCACGTTGCCGAACGTTACTTCATATTATGTAGTTTGGTGGATGGATTACACATGATTGATGATGATACATATGATTAACTTTTGCACTTTTTATGAAAAACACAAATGCTCTTATATTGTCCCTTACTTTGAAAAAACCTGGATTGAACTAAATAATCACGTAAACATTTGTTGGTAAAGGTTTATGCTAAGTTATTTACTTTCCTGCCAGATTTGCTTGAGAAGATCGTAAGCACTCTATATGCTAATTATAAAACTACAGCCAAGCATTGTCACAGTATTCAATCAAAATGATGATTGAATAACAGTGGTTCAAAGTCAGCATCTTAACATAGCACTGGAACTATTAAATCAGCTGAGAAACACACGAATGAATTTCAGTAGCCATAGTTAACAAAGAAGGACTCCATGTTATTTATCTATGTGTTTTCAGATCAACTCCAGACTTGTAATGTTTGTTAGAAACAATGCCATGCAATAAGGCTGAACAAAGATCTCTTTGATTTCAGTTCAAACATTGGTCCCCATCTGCTTTATGACGCGGGAATAATCAAATTGTTTAAGATAAATAAAGATTTCACATGCATTGATCTCTGGCAGGGAGGAAACAAACAGTTTGTTCTTCTTGGTAACATACATTTGGGAAATGTCGGTTAAAAAAAAAGATAATCAGCATTGTGTGCCAACTCAGCAGATCAGTACACTGTAGTCCCTGACTCCACACATCACACTGGAAGAGAGGCCAAGGCAATGCAACTTCATCTGTGCTATAGGACACCATGTACTTGACAAAGATCCATTGTGAAGAAGACTCAGAGCTGTATGCTCCCCTTTAAAGAGGGTCCTATTTAGATCAGCCACTCACTATACAAATGAGATAAAGTATGAGTCTCTGTCCTCTCTCCTATTGACTCAGTGTCCACTCATGAAGATGCTTATGGTTTGTCAATGAGTGAAACAGCAGCACCCTCAATCATATTCTCTCCCATTACTTCCTATAATATGCTGAAGCATAAGCAGAGTTTAGGAGAATAGATTTAATATTAACATATAAAAGCTAACTATATTGTAATTGTAAACTGCTCGTTCATGAGGTCGACTATGTTAAATAGGGAGAAAAAAAAATCACCTCAGGAAAACAATTTATAGAAATGGAACCAAGCTGAGAGACAGGCCTTCAAGTGAAAGCAAGAGGTCTGACATAATGCCTCAGCTAGCATGACTTTGTCACTGTTCAAGGCAGAGAGTGCTAATCTGCATGGAGGTATTCAGTGGCACCTTCAGGAACAAAGACCCTGTTCAGCTGAGGGATGACAGCACACTGCTGTCCGGCGGGTCACTGTTAATCACACAAAGGCCTTCTGCCCATGAGACATAAGAAATGTAGGATTTTACAGAACCAACTGGAACAGCCTCATCTTTTAACCCACCAACATACTTTATGCCCATAAATTGAAGTATACACGTAACTGCCCCTCGAGAAAAACCGTTAGTCTATATTCATCTCCATTTATCATAGGAACTGTGCAAGTATTGTAAGCTAATTTGACAGATAAATTCATGTATGCCTGCCATGTGAACAATAAAGGGTTTACAGAAAGGGTTTGACAAGCTGAAGGTTGTTTGGAGAAAACATAACATTTTAAGTAATTTTGAAACTCATTCAAGTGGCAGTTTAGTACTCTCCGCAATGGCTACAGTAATTATTTAATTGGCTGAGGATTGGCCTTTAACCAGTATCCCAGATCAATTACAAAATTATCCTCACTTGCATACAAGTACTCAGTATGCAGTTTCCTATGAGATATTTTTATTGTCTCAGGTGTCAACACACAAAACGATACCTGATATATACTGCCCCCTTGTGGAATAATAAGGGGTGGTCATCTAGCCATTTTCAGCTCATTTAAGACGTAGGTTACATTTTGGTTGTTTGTAGACAACGCATTCAGGAATACAATAGGACGAGCATCCGTCCCCATTTAGGGCATCCATGTGGGACACTACAACAACCTTCCAACAATATACAGGTTAACAGAATCAAACATTTTTCTCCAGGACTCCTAGGGTTTACTCAACAAGTGACGGTATTACTTGAAATGTTTCAAGCTTTTCAAAGTAAAATATATTTCAGAGATGATGTGTTGCATTGGTAGGTAGCAGTATAAATGTATCAACTTTTATATTCTAACATTTCAAGCCTGTGACACATTCAATATTTCAGATTGACAAGGTTGAAAAAGGATAGACATTTAAAAATCACCACCTACAAGGTTTTATTTCAATCATGTGAAAATCTTCAGATTTTCAGATGGGGGAAAAGAAATTAGTCAATGCACTACAAATATTTTATGTTACATAGAAGAGGTTCTTCCTCTGACATTGACCCGGCCCCACCAAACAAACATGACAGAACATCTTGCCATTTCCTTAACACCCAACTCATGAGCACTGACTCAAATCTTCTATCAAAATATGCTTTACACAGAACAGTAAAAGTTGGCAACTAAAGCAAACTAAAAAATAAAAGCAAATAAGGTGTGTATTTTTTTTTTTTTTACAAAAAGGTAAAATGAAAATCATACAAACTGTTTAAATTTACACAATGTATCTGACAAAGACAAGCATATTTTTCACAGCAAACTTGTTTGCCAGACCCGTTCCATTTTACTCCTTCAGAAAAGCAAGTTATCAGAGGGTTAGAGGCGCAGGTTTGCACTTGGGACATTCAGTACTCACAAAGCACTTGAGCTGAGAAGGTCAAAAAGTACCATTCTGGCACACAAGGGTGGAGGTTTGTGGGGTCTAAATAAAGGGCTAAAATGCCCGTCAACAGTTAAATATATATCAATGACGCTTTCTGGAATGTCCAAAAGCTCTGAAAAGTGATGAAACCAGAGTCCATTCAAAAGTAAAAATGACGAAGGATTTAGTCATCAAACTTAATTTTCTTCCCCTGGGGCTTGGCAAATCCACCACCACCTCTTCCACCTAGAAATGAGAAGAAAAATGTGTTTTACTAGCCAGCATCTTTAGCTACAAACAAATCATGGATACTGTGTTTTTACCCCAAGGGCAAAAGTATGAACTCTTCAAGCAAAAAAAGGAAATTGACAAACATACCATATATAGTTAGCCATATTGTCAAGATGAATACAAAACAAAAAGATTGCACTGCATTAGCAGCTGACAAATCAATAGAGTCCACTATTGATTGTCACTTAGTCGTTAAAGGCATGAATGTGACAGCGATTGAGGATAGAACCGGCAGACGATAACACACACCGGCACCGAAGACATAGCACTGCCTTTAGTTTTCCTCCGAACATTTCACACACGAGTACTGAACAACCACATGTGTGCCAAGAAATGGAGGGTGTTTGGCAATTTTCTTAAGTCTAAGGGCAGACATTTTAAAACATTCAAATATAGCACTTTTATTTACCTCCGAAGCTTCCTCGCCCGCGTCCACCGCCACGAGAGTCTCCTCTTCCTCTGCCGCCACGACCACGGCCGCCAAATCCGCCGCCGCCAAAGCCACCACCGCCGCCGCGACCACCGCCAAATCCACCTCTGCCGCCGCGACCGCCAAATCCACCTCCACCTCGACCACCGCGGAAGCCGCCTTCGCCCTTGGGCCTGGCGTAGTCCAGGCTCACCTTGGTGCCATCGATCTCGCCATCATCCATGGCCTCCTTGGCTGCCTTGCAGTCATCCTCATTGTTAAAGTCCACAAAGCCAAAGCTGCAAGGAAAGGCAGAATTTAACATGCAAATCTGTACAGAGTCCCTGCTGGACAGAGTAGTGTTAACGACTGGGAAGCCACGAGGAATTTTAAAACTTACCATTTTGATGCTCCTGTTTCTCTGTCTGTGACTATCCTGGCTGCTGCGGCCCCATCGAACGCATCTCTGAGAGTCTGATCTGTGGTCTCCTCAGAGAGACCCTTGACGAACAGGGTTTTAGTTGGACCTGGTAGCAGAGAGAAGTAGTCATTAAAAAAAAGGGTTTGATTTAATTATCTTCGGGGCTGATACAAATGATTTATCAACCTAAAGCCTCATGGGAGGACCAGTTTAAACTACCAAGTTTCAGAAGGAAAAGTTTTCACATCTGGCCATGCTATCAAATCATTTTATTTCTGCAGAGTCAGTTCTGGATGGTCAAGTTGGTAGACTTACCAGCGTTTCCTCTGGCTCCGTCTCTGCTACTGTTTTGGCTGTACTCCAGGCGGATGGAGCGGCCATCAATATCTGTGTTGTTGAGGTTTTCAAGGGCATCCTTAGCCTCCTCTGTGGTCTCAAATTCTACGAAAGCAAAACTAAGGAAAAAAGAACATTAGGAAAGTGTAAGCTGATAAATTCAGAAAAAGCCACAAATTGATATCAAAATGTTTTACCATTGTTGACTAGTAGAAATGCAAATCATAACCGTTACCGCTCAATATAAACTGTTGCACAACAGACAGACAATCTCCCCAATGCGAGTAGGGCCTGCAGAGCTTGTTCTAACTGTGCATTGACTCTGCTTCTCGTGCGAATCCATTCAGAATCATGAGTAAGACTCAGAGGAGCTCATGAGAAGGTGAACAGTTGAAAGATTTATTTCCAGATAAATTATAACCTATAGAAAGTCATCCTTAAAACCATTAACATAGTATCATTCCAGATTCTTACCCTTTTGGTCTGCCGTCTCTCTGTGGAATCCTAATAGAGACAGCCTTATCAAAAGTGGCTTGAAGTGCCTCTTCTGTGGCGGTGAACGACAGATTATTCACCACCAGTGTTTTACTGGCTGCTCCTGCTGCTGCTACAGAAGAAAAAGAAAACGGGTGAGATTGAGAAGAATTTTCATTAATCTACTGGAAGTACTATGTGCATCAAAACTGTCCAGTTAAAGCAACCTGCCCTTTAAATTGAAATACATAAACATGTACATCATGTCTTAAGAGCTTTATTATACTTCAAATGACAAATCAATAGCCAGAGGCCACTATTGATTGTCGCTTAGTCGTTAAAGTCATGAATGTGACAGCGATTGAGGATAGAACCGGCAGACAATAACACACACCGGCACCGAAGACATAGCACTGCCTTTAGTTTTCCTCCGAACATTTCACACATCAGTACTGAACAACCAAATGTGTGCCAAGAAATGGAGGGTGTTTGGCAATTCCCTTAAGTCAAAGGGCAGCCATTTTAAAACTTCAAAAAAAAAATCTGGGGAATTTACCTCCAGCCATGGAAGCTCCCTTCTGGCTCTTATCTCCAACGTAGTCCACCATGATGGACCTCCCCTGGACATCAGCACCTTGAGCTTCCTCCAACATCTTCTCAGCTTCAGCTTCAGATTTGAACTCAATGTAGGCAATGCTGTCAAAAAGAGAGAAGACATTACTTGTCAAGAAAAGAAAAAAACTAGTACATTACCAACCAAAATACTGGTCAAATGCAAATGAAAGGCAGGTTTGAGTACTAGGAAATAGAAACCTAAAACTTATGAAGCTGCAACAACTAGTTTGACTAATCAGTTCAACTGCAATTTATCAAATGTATTTTTCAGCCTCTCACAATAGGAGATTTCCTAATTATCCATTCTCTATTGATTCCACTTAGTCATTTAGGCATGAATGTGACAGCGATTGAGGATAGAACCGGCAGACGATAACACACACCGGCACCGAAGACATAGCACTGCCTTTAGTTTTCCTCCGAACATTTCACACACGAGTACTGAACAACCACATGTGTGCCAAGAAATGGAGGGTGTAACAATTTTCTTAAAATGTAGAAGGGCAGACATTTTAAAACTTAGTACATTACTAACCAAAATACTGGTCAAATGAAAGGCAGGTTTGAGTACTAGGAAATAAAAACCTACCACTTATAAAGCTGCAATAACTAGTTTGACCAATCAACTGCATTTAAAAAAAAAAAAGATTTATGAAATGTCAGTAATGCATCACAATAGGAGATTTCCTAATTATCCGTTATACAATCTTTGACATAAAAAAACCTTTGACATAAAAAAAGGTGGGATGGCCTTTTTTTTTTTTAAACTGTTAAATGTGTCTACCAAAATAGTAAACCATGAATAAAATATATATTTTTTTTTACTTTCAGTACTATTTCGTACAAAATGGTGGATTGAAAAAAGTACAATTTCCTTACACTACATCAGTTTCCTACACAGTTCTTAGCCAGCTTGTAGGATCTCAGAGTTTGTATTCCCTATGTTTTTACAAAGTGACCTCATCTAGACAAAGGAAATAAACTCAAAATGTCCGCTTGTCCTTACCCCCTGTTTGAACCGTTCTGGCCTGGCGGTAACCTGACATCAACGGCAGCCTCAAAGACTTCCTTAAGGTCTTCAATCGTGGCGGAGAAGGGAAGGTTCTTCACAAACAGTGTCTTTGAATCCCTCTCTGTGGGATAAATAGAATCGTCAGTTTTGGAATAACTTATTTTCCCTATAATGAGAGAAGTTATTTGCTAAAAATCCATTCATTTCAGGAAAAGCCCATGAAATTCGTTTTTAAATAATCTGCATAGGAAAAAGTCATGAATGTGACAGCGATTGAGGATAGAACCGGCAGACGATGACACACACCGGTACCGAAGACATAGCACTGCCTTTAGTTTTCCTCCGAACATTTCACACAGTGGTACTGAACAACCACATGTGTGTCAAGAAATGGAGGGTGTAGCAATGTTCTTAAAATGTAGAAGGGTAGACATTTTAAAACAGCAAAAACATCCATTTTAAAATGTTGGTGTGTTTACCTTTCTTTCCATCCTGTGAGGTCTCCTTGCTTCTGGCTCTGTCCAACTTAAGCTCCTGACCCATGAACTTCTTGCCATTCAGCTCTAGAGCTTTTTGCATGTCCTCCTCCGAGGAAAACTCCACATAACCGAATTTTCTGCAGATGCAAGACATTCAAGGACCATTAGACATACTTTTTTCAAGACTGATATTATATAGATTCATAGCAAACATTCTAAGGTGTAAAACACAACAGTACCACTAGACACCAGTCATGATGTGATAGAACCATTAATGATATGTTACAGATTAACATTATGTATTTTTTTAGTCACTGCCATCCTAAAATTAAGAAAGGTGGATATTTAGGTTTCCAATAACAGGTACTTTTACCTGTAAATAGGTTTGTATTGTTTGTTTTCAAATATTGCTTACTTGGATCCACCTAACCGGACATCAGTGACTTCAAGGTCGTTCTTGGTGAAGAATTTCCTCATGGCATCTTTAATTTCATCAAAGTCCTTGTCGGAGTTCAAGTTCCCAACAAATAGACAGAAACCTGAAAAACGGGGAATGTAAGATCAATGACTTTTGTTTGATTTGTGTGAAACAATTTTTAACTTCAAGTTGATTCAGAAAAATAAGTAAGTGACATCACACATCAGTATTAAGTCCCTTATTGTTCATCATAATAAAATGTTGACATGTGATTGATGGGTCCGTGCATTCTGCTTACCTTCACCATCGGACTTTGCCTTCTTGGCAGCAGGTGCCTCTTTCTTGCTCTCTGCCTTCCTCTTTGCAGGGGTCACTGGGGCTTCTGTAGAGACAAGAGTGTTAAAAAGTGTTCACAGACAGATATCAATTTAGCACAGAGAGAAGAAAGTCTGGAACATCCAGATGGTAGTAACTGCATTACAAATCAAATATGCATGCTACAGTTAACTTTTAATTGTTTTGAGATAATCATCCTTTTTTTTGTATTGCCTACTAACAAGGCAGCACTTCAGTGACGTTTATTTGAAAGATGTTAACATTTTCCATCATAAAACTCACCCTCTTCATCATCATCATCCTCATCATCATCCTCCTCTTCATCATCATCCTCCTCTGACTCTTCCTTGGCTTTCACCATCCCTGCTTTCTTTGCCTTTGCTGGTGCAGGAGCAGTGTCCATCTCTTCTTCAGATTCTGGAAAACCAAAATCATTTTTTTTTAAAAAAACCATTGTGAACAAATTCCAACTATTGACCTGTTTCCTTTAGCCAAATCAGATACATAAAAAGGTGACATCACATAAAATCAGTATTAAGTCCCTTGTTGATCATCATATAAGATCCTATGATGGCAGCTCACAGGTGAGTAACTCAAAATCATCATTAAAAGTAATCCCGGTTGATCTTACCATCTTCATCCTCAGACTCCTCTTTGGCAGCCTTTTTGGCGGCTGGTTTAGCTGCAGCCTTCTTGGAGGGTGGGGCTTCTTCTTCAGATTCTTCATCTTCAGAGGATTCCTTTGCAGGCTTAGCCTTCGCTGCGGGCTTGGCAGCAGGCTTAGCTCCTTTCTTGGGGGGTGGGGCCTCTTCCTCAGACTCATCTGGATATTGGAATTGTACATTTTAGAAATGGGTAAAAACATGAACAAATGTGCAGACAGTTGCATTGAATTCAATAAAAGCCACAAGCCAAAATGTGACAGCGATTGAGGATAGAACCGGCAGACGATAACACACACCGGTACCGAAGACATAGCACTGCCTTTAGTTTTCCTCCGAACATTTCACACAGTGGTACTGAACAACCACATGTGTGTCAAGAAATGGAGGGTATATGGCAATCTTCTTAAACAAGTAGCTTGTGAATAGACTGGTTTAACAAAGACCAAATGGAAAATGTTCCTGAAGCGACTAATGTAATGTATGTCATACCATCGTCCTCGTCATCATCTTCATCTGACTCCTCAGCCTTTACAGGTGTTGCCTTGGCGGGGGCTGGTTTGGCCTTTGCAGGAGTCTTTTTGGGTGCTGGGGCCTCTTCTTCAGATTCCTCCTCTGTAGGTTATGGACACAGCACAACAATGTCAGCATGTGCTCAATCCCTAGTATTCATTTTGAGTGTGGGTCTTAGTCTGCTCAGCTTAAATGTAAAAAGGGGGGACTAGATGTTTGGTGTAGCAGATATTACTATTTCCCGTTAAAACCATTCACGTGTAACATTAGTCTTTTAACAACTGACAATTTATTTTTAGAATAATCAATTCACTTGCATTACAATTTTAACATGCCAGAGAAATGTCTCTTATGATTCCATCATGCTTGACTAATGACCAATCAAGGGAAAGTAAATGATAAAATAAACAAATAAAAGTTTATTTTCAGGACTTTTTGTTGGTGTCTATAGACTGGGAGAAAACATTTGCTTACCTGAATCCTCCTCACTTTCTGCTTTTTTAGCAGCAGCTCCATTCTTAACTGCTTTTGCTGGTGTGGCTTTTTTCACCACTTTGGGAGCCTGAATCAAAATAAAGAAAAAGAGAACATTAATACCTTTAAAAATCCAGAACAAATATTTTAATTTAAGAACCGAGAATCTTAAATAGTCTGTACCTCTTCCTCCTCACTGCTTTCCTCTTCACTAGATTCCTCCTCTACCTCCTTTGGTGGAGGGGCTTTTTTCTTCTGAATTGCCTGCTTGGTCGCTGCCTGCAAGATAAATGGAAAATAGGAAATGTTAGAACACAGGTTTAGATTAACATGACTCGTGTTCAGTAATAGCCGGCTCTATGGGCGGTAATCTGGTTCCTCGGTTTTCACCTCGTGTCAATCCGAGCAGGCGCACAACCCACGTGGAGCTCAGGAGGTCGGGTAGTTAGCATGCTGGCTAATGTAGCCGTTTGCCGACATGCATAGAACGCATGGTGAGCAAAGGAGGGAATTGCAGGCAGACGAGCAATATACAAAATCTAACATCTAACACCGGTTCAAGAACGATCGGTTTACCGTAACGTTACAAATGGATAATAACGTACTGCTCTGCATGTGGCCTGTTAACAACCACGCTTACGCGAACAACCATGTACCGCCATCCAGCATAGTACGTACATTAAAAGGCATTCCAATAAATCGTTTGAATATCTCAATTATGGTAAAAATTGACAATCGTGTGTGGCCTAGTTTAATCTGTATTAAATGCATCTCTTAATCCCATGCTTTAAAATCGAGAAGGCGCTTGAAAGCCATCTTGAGTTTTTCGCTAACCATTAGCAGGCCAGGAAAAACCAGCAATGTACCAACATGGCCGATTTGGAACAAACGTTTTAATAACGTGGTTTTTCAATTTCACCTTTAATTTCCACCAAACACACACGTTATGAAACGTACGTAATTATTGAAGAGAACCAATAAGCAGCAGAATACCCGTATTCATTTGTAAGCGGAGTTAATTCCGTTTTTCACACAAACGCAGCAACTTCTCCATTAAGGCCTCATGCCTAACAACAAAGCTTATTTTAATCACAAACGCAAACACTTAAATAGGAAATTGCAATCAAGTTGGTCTTACCTTTGCTAGTTTCACCATGGTGATGTTGTGTGTTTCAGCGAAACACAAGGAACTGGACGTATGGAAACAAGAAACGAAATATTTAACGGACACACGTGGTGGTTCAGCCTACTCGATGGGACATAGGGCAGGAAAGACAGAGTCTTCGAAGCCGCGCTCGATGCTCTCTTGTTCTGCGCGTTCACGTCGACCCGCCCACATTGCTATGTCAACCAATCACAAGAGCAGCGTGCTTGCGCCTCGCCTACATACACATTTGCATGTATTTCTCCACACAGGAAATGATTTTTAAGTTGACGGCAAGTAAACATTATTAAATCGATGCCATGTTAGATACGATTTTGTTTCAGAGGATAGTGCAATGACATGCTGAATTCAACCGCAGACAGATAGTCGATACTTTCAAATTGACTCTTACATTTAGTATTTGGCTACAGTCAGTAGGCTACAGAGCGCCTTTATGCTCCATGCAGCTGTTTTCATTAACCACGTGGCTGGGGGGCAGTTGCCATCAATGAACTACCACGGTCCACGTGTGGCCTACCATGCATAGTACTGGCTTCGATTTGCAAAGAGCAGTGCAACTTCTTTAATCTTATTAATTAGCCCACACATTTTAGTTAGTCTTCCCCACTTTATTTACAACAACAATCCACATTTACATAATCTGAACTGTAGATTAATTATGTTTGTATGGAGTAGTCTATGCTAGGCTTTATTCAAGTGAGTTCAATTTAATTGGGAGTATGAGAACTTTCACTTCATTCAGAATGTTATTTTCATTGATTTAAAAAAAGTCATTGATAAAAACAACAACCTAGATAGCACATTAGGATGACAGAGTGGATTGCCAGAAAGGCAGTCAAACATTGAAGTGGTACTCTTCATTTAGTTGAAGTTGTGGAGCTTTTGAGTGATTCTTGTTCAGCCAATGAAGTTTCCACAACTTGTCATGGAATTGAACACTTTTTTAACAACCCTAACTGATGGTGAGATGAAACCTTATGAAGGTTTGAAGCTTTCCAGCCAATTGGTTCTCAAAGGGATTCATCTCATGAGGCTTCATCTGAACCCCTGTTGGTCAAAGTGTGGTGTTACACAGGCATACATCTCAACAGTGGGATCTTTCTGAGTTCCCAGAATAACTCTAAAAAATGGATATGAATATTATATACTCTTACAACGAATTACTATTTGCAGTAATAAAACTATAGGCTAGTAATCTAAGATACTCACAAAAGCACTTGAAGTATGAAGTGACCGCAGCACTGTTGTGACAGGATTTTTGCATGTAACTTTTGAGCAAAGCATTAAATCCTCATCTTTAATCAGTCGATGCTTTCTACAGATCTGTGAAGGTTTTAATTGTCATTACCAAGGGCATCACTAAAAACTGGTGGGGACAATTTCTCCATATTTAACATCAGCGTAGCAGAAGACAAAAGTTGCCCACCACCCCTGGGTGTTGAACCTCGAGCACCTGCATGAAGAACCAATGACTAGACCTCTGGACCACCAGGGTATTTTGAAAACTATGAACGCACAACTATACGTATTGCTGTGATTGTGAGTGATTTGAACCTCTATGCAGTATGCACACCAAGAAATGGCATAGCCCCACCATGAAAAATGATGTTAAAGTAAGCAAATAAAGTAATATCGTCTCGTAAATTAAATAATAAGCAAAACGCTAAATGTTGAGAACACGGCTTGCGAAAATATACCGATCGTGTCCACAACACATAAACTGATCCTGCTGTAACAACAAGTGCACGTTACTGATGCAATATGGTTGAGAACATTCAGGGTTATGCTAAAGAGGCGTTTCACTGTCAAGGGGGGCCGGTTTCTCAAACTTACCTACCCCACCTTTAAGTAAATGTACTTTGTTACTGTCTACCGCTGTTCATTGTTCAAGATTGAAATGTAAATTTGCCTGACAGTTTCTGCCCCTCTATTCACATGTAGCCTTTCATATGTGATGGTTTCTTGATTCTCGAACTGTTGTGGAGCAGAAGTATAAAGTTGCGGGATTTGTCTCAAGTACCTCAAGATTGTACTTAAGTACAGTGCTTAAGTAAATGAGCTACAGTCTACCGCTGTTCATTGTTCATTTACCTATTGTGAGTCGCCTCGGATAAAAGCATCAGATGGAAATGTAATGTTTGCAAGAAGTAGCCATTATTCAGATAGGTGTTTCTGCCCCTCTATTCACATGTAACCTTCCATACGTGAGGTTGGCTTCATTCTCCCAATATCCTCCTAATCTGCCTAGAACTATTTTAATGTTGTAGCTGTTCAAGGTGGTCATTTTAAAAATGTTTTTAAAATATACTGTTAGTTAAACCAACAATAATGCTCGGGCTGCAACTGACAGTTATTTCGGCACATGTTTCTTTTTTCTTAACGCTGTGTGATGAAAAGGATAAACACAAATACAGTGGCGTAACAAGGTTGTGATTGGCCCCGGTGCAAATATTATTTGGGGCCCCCCCCCCCGATCGCCCCAAACATAAGCGCATGCTGATGCACTCACACACGCACGGACATACACAACCACTGCTATAATATAGCTTTTGATCTTGGCGTCGGGGGTCTCAATAGCGCCATAGTGTCCCCTGTCGGTTGGGGCCCTTTGGGGAACTGTTGGACCACCGGCGCTATTGAGACCCCCGACGCCAAGATCAAAAGCTATATTATAGCAGTGNATATCTCGCCCCTGTCAATAAGCCTCACCTTCATGGCAAAAAACGGTTATGGGTTTTTGAAGTGGTGGAGAGACAATGCACAGTTTTACCCACTGCTGTCACCCATGGCCAAAGCATATCTCTCTGTCCCAGCAACATCAGTACCAATAAACTAATAAACTCATAAGCAAGAGTTTTTTCCACAGCAGGGGATATTGTAAATGCCCAAACATCCCAGCTTCTACCTGGAAATGTGGACATGCTCATATTCCTAAAAGATAACCTTGATGATGCTGAGTGAGTGAGTTAGTGAGTTAAGATTTGAGTTACTTGAAAAACTAAAGTGAAACTTGATTTATTCTATTGCAGGGTCTGATTATTATATTCTTGACCCTTTAAAATATTACTATCCTACTAAAATGCTGTACAAATCAGATTTATTATTTAATAAAGAAAAACAAATTCAAGTAAAAAAAATAAAAAAAATTCATTTTTCAATATCGCGATAAATATCGTTCCGTGGATTTTGTATCGCGATATTATCGTACCGTGAGTCTTTGGTATCGTTAGATCCCTAGTGGAGAGCTAAATATTTGTTCACCGAACTGCTACTGGCCCGGCCCGTCTGTCAACATTTTAAAACTGGTTTAACTATAGTTAAACCAATTAGTTAAAAATGTTTTTAAAATATACTGTTAGTATACTAACAGTATATTTTAAAAACATTTTTAAATGACCATCTTGAACAGCTACAACATTAAAATACTTCTAGGCAGATGGAGGATATTGGGAGAATGAAGCCAACCTCACGTATGGAAGGTTACGAATAGAGGGGCAGAAACACCCATCTGAATAATGGTCACTTCTTGCAAATGTACATTTCCATCTGATGCTTTTATCCGAGGCGACTCACAATAAATGAACAATGAACAGTGGTAGACAGTAGCTCATTTACTTAAGCACTGTACTTAAGTACAATCTTGAGGTACTTGAGACAAATCCCGCAACTTTATACTTCTGCTCCACAACAGTTCGAGAATCAAGNACTACGACTCTCCCTTGGTGACTCGGACTTGGACTCGAAGAGTGGTGACTTGAGAGTGGTGACTCGAGAGTGACTTGGACTCGTGAATTGGTGACTTGACTACAACACTGCTGTGCATTATAAATGCAAGCTATTACATTTTTTACAATGCTGCCGAACTTGCTGCTGCTAGCTACGGTACAGTACAGGCTGATTAAACTGTTCGCTCGTCACGCAAGGTATCACATGACATGAAAGGGAGCAAGGTCATTGGACAGACAAATTACAAATTACTTCAGGTTACTTGGTTACTTTGAAGACTGCGTGAACCAGTCAATACCATTGTGGCCCCAATAAATATATATTTAAAAAATATATATAATTTTTTTAAAACATTTTTTTTTGCATGGGCCCCTAGTCGGCTCTGGGCTCCGGTGCGTCCCATGTACCTCCATGGGACCTTATTTCGAAAAAATTATGTATTGAAGTCAATGGAGAGAGAAAGATTATCTTTCGATCCCGTTTGAATTGTGCCACGAATTACACATATGATGTTTGTCAATTTAAAAGATAATTTTGCAAGTAAAAAAAAAAAGAATGTGTCGTAAAACTGTGAAGTAACACATTTGTTTGTGTGAAACGCTCAATGAACTACATCTCTGGTCTCGCAAAACAACACACGTCACCAAGATGGCCGTCACTACTGTCTTGTCAACAAAACGATTATACCCTCACTATCACCACAATGAAACACGTCCAGAAGAATGTCATGCAAAGTCGATTTTTGGATCTTCAAAGAGCCATATCGAGCGCGATCTTCAATTTCCAATGATTTAATGTCATTGTTTACGTGTCTGGCAATTGTAATCGGGCTCTTTGAATATCCAAAAATCCACGGTTTTCTTAAATTTCTGATCGGATTGGGCAAAAACTTCAGAATTTGTATTGACCGCCATTCAAATTACAGCTTTTTTTTCCCCAAAAGTGGGCGGAGCCGTACTTTTTGCCCAGAAGTGGAGAGTAATGTGTTACTCTCATGTATACAATTAAAATTAAAACAATAAACAAATATAAAAGTTATAATAAAATACAATTACAATTAGAACAACAATTAATAATACATTAAATAATTATAATAAAAAAAGTGATCTAAATTCATTGAAAATTATAATGACAATAAAGAAATGACAAGTAAAAATGCAATGAATAAATAAATGAAATTAAAAAATGATATCAACACATAAACAATGAATCATTAAATAATAATGAATATTGATAACATATTAATCATATTTAAATAAATAATATTAAAAATAATAATTATAAAACAATACTAACAATTATAATAAAAAAAGAAAGAAAAAATCGTACCACCAGGGGAGTGTTATGAGATGTGTGAAGTGTTTTTTTTCTTTGAACATGCTTCAGACTGAGGTTAGGACGGCCTACCTCATTAGCATACGGACACAGAAATACAGAAATACAGAAATGTAAGCGAACATAAATGTAGAAATATATTAAAGATATATAATAACTTTTATGTATTTATTTATACATTCATTTTTCCCCCCATATTTGTTTATGCATTTCCAAAAGTATTTATTCGTCCATTTATTTATTCCTGTATTTAATGCCGTATTTATTTATTTATTCATGTTTTTATTCATACAATTATTTATACTTTTATTTATTTATACTTTTGTCGTGTTTCGTCCTCCATATCAGTGAGTGTCTGAGCTCTTAATCCCATCGTGGCATCCATGCCGTCTACAGGAGGAGTAATGTGTTGTGGTTCAACCGTTCAACCGATCTGAAGCACAGGAACAAGTCCTGTTTCTCGCTTGAGGCCAGGAAAAGGCTAGTCACTGTGACCTTTTTACCTGTGCTGGACTATGGTGATTTGATGTATATGAATGCACCTGCCAATTGCCTGGTCAAGTTAGATGCTGCGTATCACAGTGCACTGAGATTTGTGACAAACTGTAAAGCATTAACACATCACTGTACCCTGTATACAAGGGCTGGTTTGCTTTCACTAACTGTACGGAGGCTCAGTCACTGGTACATTTTTATATACAAAGCCATGTTAGGGAAACTTCCATCTTATATCTGCTCCCTGATCTCACGGAAAATTGTAAGTGGCTACTGCCTGAGATCGAATGCTGTGGTTTTATTAAATGTGCCAACTGCTAGGACTGTCTTAGGAAAGACAGCTTTTAGATGCGCAGCTCCACTGTCATGGAATAGTCTGCAAATTAAATGGAAACTGAACAATCTGGTGCCACTAAATATTTTTAAAGCTCGGTTGGATGCTACTCAATCGGAAGCTATTGGTACCTGTTTATGTGGATAATTATGTAAATGATGCTGTATGATGTCCTTTTGTTGTTCTATTTATGTTTTTATGTTTCATGTGGAACTACTTGAGCAGGTCTCCCTTGAAAAAGAGATCAATGATCTCAATGGGATTCATCTGTATAAATAAAGGTTTGAAATGAAATGAAGCACTACCTCACGTGGTATCGAGGGGCAGCGAGGCTCGTTTGTCATCGATGACGTCACTGCCTTAAAACGATACAAGCCTCGATGCCATGCTCGATACACGTTTCACCAAAAACTTCCTGTATTACTCGAACCACGCTCCGAAGCCTCGGCGCAGTATTTAAAATCACTACCTTACCCCTTAGATCTCTCTCAATATGTTTGTGTGTACAATGTGTACAGCAGTTTAGACTCAGTTAAATCCCAGGGGACACACAGCACATGTGAGTAATTAACCCTCAACACCACACAGAGGCAGCATTGCATTTTACATCCCTGACTTGTTTCACAGAGCATTGTGTAGAAAACCTTGCTTGCACTTTGTGATACTGGAGTTTCACTGTGGATTAAGAACTGTTTTATTATTGAGGGGAAGTATAGCCTACATATATTTTGGCTTCATATTACTTTTTTTTAAAACAACATTTTTAACTAGATACAATACTTATTTGGGGTGAAAGTTACGTATATATATATATATATCGATGTATAAATGGTAGGTTTTGTAGAATTTCTAAAAAACACCAAACAAGGATCACTTGTCACAGTTCCTGACCCTGGTGATTAGCATCACAAACTTCTAGTCTGTCATCTTACCTGCCTACAATACACATAGGCCTACTGTATGTAACTCTCTGACACTTTCCGGCCCGTTTATGTGTGTTTAGTGAAACTGTTGTCTGTGTTTCTTTTCCATTGTTCTTGCTGCAAGTTCCTTGCTCTGTTTTATAATCAACTTTTACTGGGCATGCTTATACAATTCAATGAGATTCATACCCGTACAAAAATGTTTCTATCAGTAAACAGAGGGTATGGTGTGAATGACTACATCACGCTCACCGTCACAAAATGATGATTCAATAAATTATAAAATAGGGCTTTCCGGTGGCCTTGGGGTTGAGGTGCTAACTATGTGCTGCGATCCCTTTGCCTTTTCTGCATTTATTCATTCATTAATTGGTGGGTGGTGAAAACTGCATAGTACATCACCAGGACGGAGCTGCCATCCATGGAGGATCTTCACTCCCAGCGGCTCAGGAAGAAAGCCCTCAAGATCACAAAAGACCCCCATCACCCCAGCCACAAACGGTACTGCAGCATCAGGTCTAAAACCACCAGACTCAGAGACAGTTTCATTCCACTGGCCATAAGACTGTAAACACCTGAAATCTTGAAACAACATCCAGAACATTCATCTGTTTGCAACTTACTAATTATTTATCTAATATATCATATTCCAATTACTTGGATAGACTCTTCTTCTTCTGTTTTATTGTGTTGCACTGTTGGAGGAGCCTGTGACCTAAGTTTTTCATTGAAAAATCTTTAGCTATCTACAATGACAATAAAAGCCTGGAATCTTGAATCTAATTCCCCATTTTTGTCATCTCTTATACTATAGCACTTATAGTGACAACATCCACACAGCTGTGTGCTTGACATGCTTGATAGTCCCCCGAATAAGGTGACTTAATGGGTCGGGTACTTATACTATCGTCTATGATTTTTCTAAGCAATGCACGTAACATGAAACATCTGTGTACGGCTTGTATCATACACAATGATACAACAGCATTGAAGATGTTTTTTTGTTGTTTTTTGAGTAGTATTCCTATGAAGCACAAAGTATGTTTTTTAGAGTCACCTTCACACGGTGTATAATTGTCTTCTCGCTGTCTTTCTAATTAACTTGTTGAATTTAAAGAATGAAAAAATCTGTCTCTCTTAAAGTAACTGCTTTTTTCCAGGGATGGATATAATTGATTGAACCCAACAATTATAAAGAGCACGGAGGTAACGAGATACATCCTAGGATTTTAGGTCAGAAGTGATTTCCTTTATCACAGGGAAATGGGCACTTATTTCTGGGCACCCACCCAAAGAGGAGCATGAGTAAGATTTAAACTGGACTGTAAATTGTTGGTAAAAGCATACAGTGGTAAATCTTGGTAATCATTTCTTGAAATGCTAATATTTTTTGTCAGTGTTTGCATCATTGCTAATGGAGTTTAATACTAAAAACTCTTGTCTGCTGTAATGAGTTATTGACTTCAGTATTCTTTTAATTCTTAACAGGGCCAATATGTATGACACCATCCCAAAGTCAAGCAACAAGAGCCGAGCTACCCATTCTCATTAAGGATCATTCATTCTTTTCCCTCGATATATATTGGGTGTTTCATTGAGTAGCATCTGTAGTTATTTTTTAATTATAAATGAAATATTTTAAAACTTTACTACTATTCAGACATCAGCAATGACATACATTAACATCTAGGTACCAAATTCAGTATCAAAGTGTATGTAAAAGGCAAACACTGGAAGATTCATAGTTTCAATGGAACTCCAAGATTTTTACTTTGTCTTTAGTTTTGTACTCTTGTTTTTGATCCAACTTAAATAGGCAGTCCAGTCACATAAGCTTAAGAAAGCTCACAATGTGGAGTTCTGACACAGTTGATCAGTTTCCGTGGGCCAGCTTATCCTGTTCAGTGTTGTCCCTTTATCCATTTTGTCAGGTGTTATCATGTTTGCACACTGCTTTCTTTCTCAGGCTTCAGGCTTACGATTCTGCAATGTTGACATGTGTGATCAGATGTCTGTGTGTGATTTGTGTTAAATGTAGCACTCTCTTTACAATACCGTTATCCGTTTCAAGCAATTCTTTATATATTTGTTCACGTGCTCATGTTTCCATGTTTATTTGAGCCACTGATATTAAATCAAAAGTGTCTTAACATGTCTTCTGAATCACATTTTTATAAACACATCTTGTATTCAATTATATACAGTGTAGTGGACAAAAGATTTTATAATCTGAGTCCCTCCAGTTTAAAGAAACAGCAAAACAATTGTTTTATTTTCGGTCGGTAAAGTGTTGGCAACACGTGTCTTCTAGTTCTTCCTCGCTCCCCTCGGCTCTATACTGCCCTCTAGTGTGGGAGTGTATTAGTGCAAGTTATAATGAAAAACTACCTGGTTGAGCATTTTTTGCAGTCTGTTAATATTATGTTAAGGTTAGATTGAGAGGCTGAAAAAATGATTTGAACTTTATATAATTTCCCCAAAGAACCACAATGGTGTGGAGGCTTTGTAAAGCTGACTTAAGTTGTTCTAATTAAAATGTTAGATTTACAGGTGACCACAGCAGCTTACACTTCAGAGTCTACAACTCTGTAAAACATATTCATGATCAAGGTTAGATTCCTTTCCCAGGTGGAAAAATCCGAGCCTACAGATCTCCCTCTACGATCTTTCTGGCTCTTACGTTCCTTCTGGGTGATTATTCAACGAGACTGTGGAACACCCTGTCTCAGAAACTTCAGCTAGCTAATTCATTATCACATTTTCCTCATAAACACACTTTAATGGACTTGCCTTTATATGTTTCCATCTTATGTTCTTGGGTTGCTTGTTGTTTTCTTTCAATATCATATATTTATGCCCTTTTTTATACTTGACTGTTTTTCTTTTTATGCCTTTCACTTTGGAAAATCTGCTTTTAGATGCTTGCCATATGAATAAAGACATTATTATTACCATCATCGTAAAATGTAAAGCTGTGGAAGTAAAAGCTTGGCTTTATTCCTGGTGCCCAGAGTAACTGCAACACATTCTGGAAATGTTCTGCTTTACGAATCTCTTCATCTCTTCCCTATAAACAACCATATGCATTTTACAGATGTAATGCTACTTACTGGGACAGCATTATCAAGACTGCTTTTGAGGAGATGGAGTGACCTCCCCACAATAAGTTATTAACCTGGTTGGTGATTTGGGAATCACAATGCAACTAATGGCATCATGTCACATTTCCATTTTCTTTAGCTTGTAAGTAATTTTTTCTTCAACAACCTTTTAAAATGTGTCTGTATGCTACCTTATGTTGATAAAAAATGCTTTGCTTTTCACAAACTGCAAAAGTCTCACCTCGTAAGGGCCCGATGCGTTTAAAACCTCTCCAGTTGCGAGTCTGATAGTGAAACCTGTTCGAATCTGATCTGCATATCAACGAATCGTAACCAAGGTGACATCCAGGCAGGTCTTTTCCTTAGCTCCTGACAAACTGTTTAACGTTCAAGCCATAAAGAAATGTTCAATAACATAATTTACTGCGATGGTTGAAACAAAAAAACCCGAGAGGATACATGTAAGTGCACATGGAATGTTCTTTTTATCGTTTTCCAAAACATATACAACTATTTGAGACAAAAGAAAAAAGTTATGAACAGAATTGACCTGCAGTTTGCATCCATTTTCAAAATGTTACATAAATAAAACTCATATTTATAAATATCTCTTTTTATAAACATATAAATATTTTTTTAAACATAAATACATTTATGCAGGGGAAGATGAAGTACATGAATGTACAGCAGCAGCGCAGCGGCAACATTATACAGCTTTGCGGTTTGTAGTTTTTACACCATTGTCCGCTATCTTGTAGTATGCATCTGTCGACCATTTGTATGGTATACACATATTTATATATGTATATATACCTGCATATTCATTATATATATATATATTTATATGAGGGTTTTGTAGCATTGTTATCTCAGTCTTTGTTTATGCTGGTCGTGTTGACTTTCGTACCGAAAATCTGTCAAAATCTGTCTTTTTTTCTCCCTCAGGTGAGAACAAAATGAATCTTTGCTGTCCAACCCATCGTCCAGAGATCTGAGGAAAGAGAAGAAACAGCATGATTAAGATTAGACTGAAACAACTGTATTCAACAACCTTAATCTATTTAGTAATTTAGCTCATCATTCTGTGTGATGTAATTGGTGAACTTTTATGCTAAGATAAAGTGTGGCCTTGACTATTATCCTCAATGAACCCATACTAGCACATACTTCCACATTCACAATACACCATAACCCACGGGAGGAAAAAGGAGTGTCAGCTAATAAACACACACACACACACACACACACACACACACACACACACACACACACACACACCTACCACCACCACACACACACACACACACACACACACACACACACACACACACACACACACACACACACACACACACACACACACACACACACACACACACACACACACACTTAGGTTAGTCACAAAATCACACTCCCCGATCATGATTTCACAGTTTGCCACAACCACAGAAAAGGCCTCAAGCCTCAGGACTAATTGTGCGTCACCTAGCCTCCTCATTACTTTATTCACCACCACAGCCCCTTTGTTGTTTTTGTTAAAATCACTTTGGTAAAAGGAACGGGCTTCCAGGAAAGATCCTGTCCACCGCAGGGTGCCGTGTGTTTATAATGTGTGTGCGTTAGCATGTCTGCATCCCCCTTTCCCTACTCCAGCTCTCCCTGCCCTTTTTTTCCTGAAACGTGACATATTTAACTTGTTTTCTAGACGAAGCAGATGGGATTATTCATGATGATGTGCGGAAATACAAGAATGGAATCCTGCCAACTGTTGTTGCATCAGTTTACATCGGTTCAAGTGGACTTTCCTGCTGTCTAAATGGGGTTCATGTCTGAGGAGGGAACATTGCGAAAGGCCGAGGTTTGATAGTAGTATCAAGTGGGAGTTATCGCTCTCAATATCCACGCATGAACTTTTCTCCCAATAAAGAGTCAAGCTGGCCGCTGAGGTTAATGGCAGTACAAACATAATTTGTTGTGCCAAATGTGATTTCATACATCACGATGACCTTTGAACCAGACTGAATTCATCACAGAGAGCAACCACGCAAAGCACAACTCTCCTCTTAGTCTCCTTTATATTGCAGTCACTCAGACTTCATGAACAGTGAATGCAAAGCACACACTGTCCCGAGACGACCTTTACACAAATGTGACTCTAACATCTTATCTTTATTTGCTACGCCTTTCTTTCTAGCTTGATTTCTCTCCGCTCACTCCATCCTCCCCCCTCCCTTCCTTCCTTCCTCTCCTCTGTCCTTTTTACAGCTATACACAAAACCCATTAAGACCTTTGATGAAACAGAAAGCGTCCCATCTGCTACTGAAACAGAGTCCTTAGATGACCATTGATACAAGAGAAAGAAAAAAAAGCGGCTTTCATTCTCTCTGACTTCTTATTATCATCCATTCTTTCTTCCTACTGTCCCCCTATCCGTTTGCATTAATCCATCATCAGGCTCTTTATTGATTTTTTTCTCCTCCTTCTTGTCTCTCTGTTCATTACTTGTTTCAGTTTGTACACATTATTTCTTGCTTTTGGTCTTCATGGTTCTTTTAACACGTCAAAATGTCTGGTTTCTAAGTGTGAAGTGGGACCGTGGCCATGAAGAGAACTCACCATCACAGCGCTGCTCCAACCCTAGCAGCCCATGCCGCTGATGGTTCCTATCCTGTCCATCTTGTGTCCGAAGCAGCCACTTCGAGTCGTGGAACCCCCTTTCTTGTTTCCTGACTTGTTTCTCCTCGGTGCGGGTTGGTCATTAAGGAGACGAGCCCACATCCCTCTGGCCCGGGTATCCATGCGTAAATCTCCAAGTAACCGTATCCGAGAGCGCACAGCGTCTAACCGCCTCTCCCTCTCCTCCGACTCCAGAAACTCCGCCAGCTCCTCGCCCAGCAAACTTCTAAGAGACTGAAACGCAGATAGGGAAAATAAATAAACGATATCTCCACTAGGCAAAAACTTTGCGCAGAAAGATACGCTTTGAATGAAATTGAAATACATGCCTATTCGATTTCAAAATGTGAAGAAACCTGACCATTGTGCTTACGCTAAGCTCTTTCAAACACCAAGTGTATTGGCCAAGATTGGAATATGAAATATGTTTGGCCAGTTTTTACGCGCGGAACTATAGGATTAATAGGATGGATAGAGGTCTTGAAACATGCTGCAGCTAACTCAATCTTCAAACGATACTTTTTTAAAAATTATTTCCCGCAAGGGTTCGTCTGTAGGCTATACTTTCACTTGTATGTGACAGTTCACCTCTGGACTTTGTTCTTCAGTGAAGAGTGATAATACAGGTGCCTGTGGCCCACGCAGGCTCACATCAGATCATCCATCAGTCCTAAATTCTGGCCATCTAAGCTTATAACTCAAATGTACATTCATTAGAAATAAAAGCGCAATGTTTCGATGATGTACTATGGGTAGATTCATAATGGTGGCTTTGCACACACAACTGTAGGCTACTGTTCTATTTTAGATTTGCCAAACAATTAGATGAGATTCATTCGACGTTAAAAATGAATACCAACATGATATTAAGTAGCCTCTTATATTGCTTTAATATCAATGTTCAAATGTGAAGGTTTTCTTCGAGTTAGAAATCATTGAATATAACATGAAGTTTCTTTGTATATAATATGGCGATAAAAGAAACACATTTTCATTCAGGGTGTGGAAAAAATGCCCTCGCTCAATTGCTAAGCATGACTGAAATGATGAAATATGATGCGTAAAATAGCAGTCTTGAGCGTCTGGACCACAGAACATCTGTTCATCCTGAAACAACATTCAACTCCCAACGAAGCAATTATTATTATTATTTGTGAAGCAAATAAACTGCCTTAGTTCTCAGTAATAATTTAAGTGAGTTAATCTTACCTTTTGCTGCGTCTGAGATACAGGTTTTGCCCCCGTCCTTACTGAAAGCAGGGTGACCATAAGTCCACACGCTACCAAATACGACAAGTTCATTTTGACAAGTCTCTATTCTTTAGGGTTTCCTCTGCGCTGAAGATCTGAGAGCTGGACGGTAGCAGCAGCCAATCAGCTGTTAAACATAAGAGGCTTCAGTCCGCCTTTCACTCCAAAGCTCCTCAAGTGCTTCTCTAACCCTGTGTAGTAGTCCTCACCGCTTTATAGCCAGCCCGTGGTGATGTCATGATAACCTGCGTAATGGTCCTCCTTCCTTGCCAACTCCCTTGTTCCCTACCTGCCTCTTAGCACTTCATGCCAGGGATTAATTAAATGATATAAGCTTCGGTCATCGGGGCTTTGGGGGGGGGGGTTTGATATGAGCTATCAAAATGCTCTTTTAAAAAAAACTTTAGACATCTGGCTTAGATGCATCGTTTGAAGGTGGTTGCGCGTCAGGACCTGAATATCAACTTTGGCAGAGAAATCACTTCTAGCATTTAACCATATATATATATGGTCATACTGTGTCAGTATGAAGGACATTATGTTTATTTACAGAAGAGGCATACATTTAAATTCTTCAAATTAAATGATTTATCACTTTTTCATACTTAATATAATGTTGCCTTAAAGGAAAGTTTGATCCTCTATTTCTGTGACAAAATGTTTTATCATTTGTGCTGTTTCATAAGCATCTCCGTGCACATAGGTTGTTGGAACTGTCAATTTATCCAGAGCGATGACATTTGCATCCGTCAATGGATCTGATGGCTCAATGGATCTGATGGCTCATATGACAGCAATTATTCACATTAAAATGGGAAAATCAATATCAATGCCTTTTAAGTGTGTCTAAGGGAAGAACATTTTTGCAACAAAAAAACCCATACATAATTAGTTAATATTTGATTTGTGGATTTGGTGGATGTTGGAAATCCTATAGTGTGGGGTTTATTCAGACCTCTTGTATCGCACCTAGAGGAACCAGAACAAAGCAGATGCATGCTGAGGCTCTTCTGAAGCACAGCCCACCATGATGGAGAGGAGTTTAAACTGAGGACTCAAAGGGAGGTTGATTGAGACACCTTTGGTTAGAATAAACTAATTATATCAGGCTATTTATAAGGTATGATCTATTAAGTTATAGTTGTATACAGAAACATAGACAATTGCACCCTTTAGGAATAATCATTACAATCCAGGTTTTATATTGTCAATTTGTTGATTTTGAACATCAGTGTCTCCGATGGTTAAGAACAGAACCGTTTAACGCCTGGTAGAAGAAACAAATATAAGACTGAAGATCCCCTCAGTACTTTAAAGAATATATATTTGTTATATATATAATTTATAGCACCAGAAAGGCACCAGTGACAAGCATTGTGACAAGCATTGTTTCAGTTTATAAGAAAGCTTTTCAGAAAGAAATTCTAAATAGGTGAAGAAACAATTGTATTTAAACTAAATATATATAATATATATCACCCAAGAATACAAACCTTAAAAAGCAGTATTCAGCCTGACATTAATGCTTAATTTATGACGACATTTAACAGAAATGCATATTGTAATGTAGTGTAGTTTTTCTAGATGCTTTTTTTTTTTAAGTTATCTTTTATTTTGAGATTTGAAACATGCATACTAATGTTTAATACTAGTAGTGAATGCTTTAGAAACGCTAAATAAACTGGCACATCAGTGTCGAGAGAATGACATGATATAGAAATAACTGAAATAATTGAACCCATAGACAGGCTGTTTAACAGGGTTTAAAAACGATGCATTTAAGATGGAATAAAAGTCATTAAAAACAGATATCTTTTGCAGTGGGGGATAATTCTGGAGCAGTTGGGGCTGTGCGCAGTTGAGCTGCATCTCAGGCAGCACCGTCAGCTTTGGAACACAGAGTGGCAGTATTTGCTGTGTCGAAAGATGAATATCCCCCCTTTTCACTGGATCAATACTAGCCAGTAAAGATAATAATTTACATCAGAAACACCAATGAGACAGTACCAAGTTGATGAGGCATGCGGAATGTGATGATAGAATATCAATAAATCCTTGATTCTATGAGGGATGTTTTGTACTAATCGTCCTTTCAGAGATTTACCAGCCATAAAGTGTTTTGGATTTGTATTGAAATATGTAGAAAGTGATGTCATATCCGACAATTGCTTGATTCAGCTGTTGTGTTGGTGTCAGACTTCACATTGAATGACACTCTTTACTCTCTCTTTTCTGCTGTAACAATGTCAATTTCCCCTCTGTGGGACTAATAAAGGTATTCTGATTCTTCTCCTGATACTTACACTTCTGCTCAGCCATGGTGGTTATCATTATAAATACCAACTACTACTCAGTTTTTCTTCTTTTCATGCCTGTATGCCCAGCAATTAGTAAAATAAACCAGACACTACAAAAAACAGACTCTCGTGAACTTGAAAACACTTTTGTGTCATATCAATCAGCAACAGTATGTAATGTTGATGTTTTATTTCGTTTAAATGAACATGGATGAGTAGATTCCAGTATTGTCCTCAGTTTGCTGTTTTTAGAATTGTACTTGTGACATTTTGAAAACCAGCATATGAAAACCTGTAGCCCTTTCTGCAACAATGCAGTCAATCAGCACATTACTGTATCCCTGTACATTTAACTTACTGTTGCTCATACTCTATGTTTGTGGCAAGCTGTAAAAGTGTGAGGAAAAGGCGGCTGAAAAAATTAATATGATCAAGTGCAAGTTTCCAGACCAGGTCAAGCCCTGTCATCAAGATTTTGTCCAAAAATGACGGTCCTTTTGCTCGTTCACAGCTGGGGTGACACAATACCAGCTATCATCAGAACAGAAGCCTTTTCTCCCAAACTTAATATGAAAGGACGGGATTTTTTCTCTTTCAGCTACTATTGAACTATTCATATTTTAAACTGCACTGTAACTTTTATCCATGTATTTTTTCTTTTAATGTTTATTTTATTAGCTTTTCTTTTTAATGACTGATTTTAAATGCCATTTTCTTAATGTCTTTCATTTTTTGTAAAGCACTTTGAATTGCCTTGTGTTGAAAAGTGCTATATAAATAAACTTGCCTTGCCTTGCCTTGCCTTACTAAAACTGGAATATCCCACTCACATGGCGAGGTATACCTGCAGACCAAGGTAGTATACTGGGTCTCACAGAGGAAGAAATCCTCATCTGAACTGATCCTCCGTCCACTTCGCTCTCACAACATCGTGGAACTGTTGAACTCTGCTGACCTCGTGTCCATGACTGACTTCTCTGGTCACAAATTCTTTCTCTTATTGCTAATTCCTTTATTTTGAATTTTAACAAGTGAGTGACACATTTTTCCTTAATGCTGCAAGTGTAGTCTCACAAGTTTGTCTTTTTTTATAAGGTTACACACTTTTCCATATGACATCATGCGGGTTACTGAGAGCACCTACTTTGCTCCGTCCTTTTGTTCCCCCTTTTCTCGCTCTCCCTTTGGAGTAAATTCTTATCCGCTTAATTTTCAATAAATCTTTTAGCTTTCATGTGGTATGAAAGAAATAAAGGAATTAGACTGGTTTGCATCAGGAAGCTATACAAACCAGCAAATGAGCCATGTGTTGCAGTAACCTTAGCAGTGAGTGTCTATGGGAGGATTGAGTGTCTCGGTTCCTCCTCCTGGGGTTGTGTAAGACAAACTACAAGGCTGTTATGGTCCTATAAATAACAGTTTTATTGCGTAGGGGAATTGTAATGCTTTTTACACAAGTAAGGGCTTTCGTATGCCAACAACAGGCATGCCTTCAAAAGCGAAGGATGTATATGAAACTCCTGTACACACAGACACCAGGGGCAATAATGAACTTTATTTAAGAAGGTTTGTCTTCTCTCTATCTAATGTCGTGTGGCATTATTTGTACTGCCGTATTTAATAAACTATGAAATCACACATTGTATTTATTATAGAGAAAAATAATTTCACATATAATGTTGATGTTTTATACAATGATTTGTGCAGTATTTTTCCATGGAGAGTTGCGAATAAATCCCCCCCCCCTGTATCGATCAGTGACACACAACCTCCAAGGATTTAATAAAGATCTGTTCTTTTCTGCAAAGAATTGTACCAATTTGAATCTGTTGTGCAAAGATATTCAAACACAGATTTTTTCTTTCCACTTCCTGTTACCTTGTTGCCATTATTTAAGATTTTTACATACTTTTATATGCACTTTTTCCTTTCTCTCTCATTTTTAGTAATATGTGTTTGATTTAAGCTATCATACTTAACTTACCAACTTGTGGGAAGCAGGCCCTAAAGTCTGTTGTCTGTCTTTCTCTGTTCTTTCCTGCAAAAACAAATATGTATCAGAGGTTCTATTATTCCTTGCTTAACCAGTGGTTTGTGTAGTTTAAGCTTTTTTAACATCTGGCTATGGTTGCAGATATCTGTTACTACACATTTCTAAATAACTTATTTGGTCAAAAATGACTAAATTCTTCTGGATGATAAACTTGAAGACATTAAATCACAATCACAGCACAAGTGTGATTGCCGCAGGTTCCCCAACATACAAACAAGGATTTCCTCAGAAAGGTGGAAGCCTTCCAAAATAATGTTCATGCATGACGTCAAATACAAAAGGAAGATGAAGCCACAAGTTGAATATAGTCATATGAACAATATGAGCAAGTTTTATTGCCAGTTCCAAAGCATGCCCTTGTGTTTTCACTTTATTGTAATTCCATAACCAAAATATACTCATTATTTTAAGCAGACATTGAGATGACTAAATGGCGGAAAAGTTTCAGTCATCTACTAACAATTCAAATTTTCTGTGAGATTTTACATCTGATAATATCATTAAACATTTGACTTTAAAACAGCGGCCATATTTTTTCATTTCTAAAAAGTAAACAATATTGTTTGTTCCCTGTAAACATTTTGAATACTACTAACTATTTAGCCTTCTTCATTTATTGAACCCTTTTACCAAAAATACCATTCTCTTACCGTGTGTCATGTCCTTGCATATTGGAAAGAACTTCCAAATCTGGACGCAAGAGGAAAGAACATAATTAAAGACACCCTTAGGTCAAAATAAATATGTTTTGTTTTCTGGACCACAATAGATGCTGTCTGGCTTTTATTTTAATGGGTGTGTTTAGCAGCAATAACTGAATAACTGCACATGCACACATTGCTAGAATTGTCAAACACTGGGTCACAGGTGTCAGTATGCATTTTTTCTCTTTATGGGATCATTTAAAATATATCTTAAATCATCATTATTACTATTCATGATGTAAAATGTACTTTAAGTCCCCCGATTATTATTGATGACACTGTAAATGTTACCATTACTAGTATTATTAGTACACAGACTGTTTTAAGAGCACATATTTCAGTGTTCACAGCATTGCCACATACTTGGTGACAGAAATGTTTTTCTAAGACTATCCAACACTGGTGTGTCACTTTTTCAAGCCATGTGGAAAAATGCGTGTTTGAGGTTTGGGCGGCACTAGCTGCCAAAACCACATGGAAACACTACATTTAATCGCAGATATATCTCCAATCACATTTTCAAAAAGTTTGCTTACTTGTAATTGAGTTCTATTGCTTGAACAGTATTTCCCTGTAATTTATGGGCAATTGTTTTTGTAACTTACATTAAGTCACATTAATGTAAAATATATGGTTTTGAACTTATTGACATTCTTATTATTTGCTCTCGACAGAATGACGTGCTGCAGATATACACAATTGAGAACCATTTCACTGAAACACTGTTCTTTAATCAGCAAGGTACACACAAGTATATCAATACTACGCAGCATATTTTAGTTGGTGTTAAATGCTGTTTGAACCATTATTGAGTCCTTAAAGAGGTCTGAAATAAAGACAGTGGTTGTTTGAGGAAAGCAACACTTCAAAATGTGGTACACAGTGAGTTTCCCTGCTCACAAACAACCATTGATATATTTCCATACACAACAATATGTCTTTAAATGCAAAATTCAGCAAGCCAAGAGGTGTGATACAATTACCTGACCAACAACTAAAAAACAACTTCTTCCTTAATTAGATGAAATCATTGAAACTCAATTCAGTCAGTGATGTAACCTAACATAAGCTGAACAACAAATACAGAGCTGCAGACACTTCATGTGAGGTCACTACTTCAGTCCCACTTGAAAAACAACAAGGAATGTGTGTCAGGACAACCACAAAGGAAATTCAAAGGCCTGGTAAAGGGTTTTAGGGTATTGAGCTGCCGTTTATACCCAGGAGCTGCTTACAATTAGTAAACAAGCATAGAGTGCCAGTGACAATTAAAATGTATAAGTTGTTGCTGTCTTGAAGTAATTTTAATGTATTACATTCACCCTATCCATGCTATTTATCTGTCAAAAATGTTTTTGAATCCCATGATAGAAATCATGCTTTAAACTTCTTGAACTTGTGTCAAGAAATTGATTGAAAAGCACTTATCAATCCCCTGTCAGATAATACGTTCACTGGTCATGTCAACTGTTATAATCAGTTAGTAAAAATTATGGATTTTGTTAATAAAACCATAGATTTTTCAGCATGTCACCATAACCTAGAATGCCAGATTCTCTCTGCTGGAAAAGTACGAGACGTTTCTGGCTAACTAGTAATGAGCTGCCATTATTGCTTGGCTTCTCACCGAAACCTGCATTTAGCAGCCACTTGCACATCAGAGCAATTTAAAACCAGACACATTTGACAATTTGCGTGGTGAGGATTTTAGGTCCAACTCAAAATCAGACAAACCAAGCCAGTATGGCAATGGGGTTTTCAAAATAACCTTCAGTGCTATCTCCCATGTGCCTCCTATTTAGTGGGCGATTTCTGACGTCAAGATACGTAGACGTGCGCAAAGGCCACACAGGTCTATAATGAGCAAGTTAACACAGAGCAAAATACAGACTCTTTATGTTTACAGTATGTGTTTGATTTGCATATTCTGTAATTCTTGTGATCTTTGGTAGAGTGAGTGTTGGTGTCAGTGAATACAACACATTTAAATTGTTTGGGAGTTTGGATTTGACTCATACACCAAACTTAACTTATTTTGCCTCATATTTCAAATGTAATATGCCTGGTTTCAATCTTGTATGCACTTACACATCTTATAATACTTACCTTAGTTGAATGTAGGATTTACAAGAATCAATGCTTCATTTACCTTTGTATAACACACAGGCACTGCACAGTGACAAGGCATAGGTCTGGACTCTTACGCATAAAAATAAACCTGTTGGCCTAAGACCTGAGAAAAAGTCCTGAGCTTGATGGCAGTTAACTTCGCAGTCAGAAGCTAATTCAATAAAGATATTTTTTCACACAGTTAGCCTCTACCACCGAGTCAAAAATGAGAGAGGATAGAAGACAGTAACCCAAGTGCAATAAAGGGCGTCTGACCTGCCACATAAAAGGAAAACTCAGGCCGCTGTCAAACTGCGTTAAGCACCGCTCTCATAAACTCCTGTCAAACACACTATGGACTAGCTGTGAATGAAGTGCACCCTAAACTCCGGATAACCTCTTCCTCTGTATTATTATTCAGAGGTTAAACACAGTTTCAGTTTTCAGGGGTCTTCCACAGCCATTATATTATTTTATCTGGCGCAGACAGAATTACCACATTTACCAACCTATATCAATTGTAACCATCATATACAGTAGAGTATACTAACCAAATACCATCTCATCAAAAACCAAATTAGGTCATTTGGGATTAAAGCTAAGGATCATGGTCAGTGTGACAAACCGAGGTGGAGTTGTGTCCATGATTGGCACAATGAGCATCTAAATGATCTCTACATAATGTCACACTCACATCTATGTGACAATTCATAGTAGCAGGATGGGTAAAATTAAGGTGGAATAATAAGGTTAAATGTTGTCGGCATCACAGTTTTCAGTGTGTTAGCACTGACACTAAAGAGTAAAGGCCACCACATCAGCATCTGAACCACATTTGCTTGTCTAGCCGATGCAGTAACCCTAACCCTAACCCTCACCTGCCATTAGATTCTGGGCTACACAAACATGTTTACTGTTGCATTGGCTACTGCAGGTACATACTGCATGATTAAAAAACAAGGAAACGTAAAAAATTGAAAAAAGGAAATTTGGACTATACAATACATTTGACTGGTTAGGGAGGACGAGAGAAGAGAAGAGACAGAAGAAAGCCCAACCTCCTCTGCCCTCCCTTGTATTATTAGGACTTCATTCTCAAAATGTATGATTATTATTTTTAACAGTGGTACTCAGTCCAGTCACGTCTTAGCAGCTCTTCATAATAAAAGTTCTCTGCCACTTTAATGTTTTTGGTTGGGGGTACATGTCTCCTGGTACTGCAAACAACTTTGCAAGATATCTAAAGCAAAGCATTTTCTTAAGTTTTAGCATTAGGTTGGAGGTACAATATTTGGCCAAGGAGGGGCAGAGGGCTGTCTCTGCCTACCCAGGCCTGACGCCTAAACCAGGCTTCTACAGTAGGAAGGAGTGAAGCACATTACCGCCATGCTGGGATCACCAATTTAATGGAGGCTTGCCCTAGCCCACATTCAACCCTGCATCTCTTGGCTCCCTTCAGGCAGCTGGGATACACTGGGGAGCATTCCCATGGAAAAGCTCTTAAATTGGCCATGGTAGTGAGGATGAGGAACAAGTTTCCATCATTTTCTAACTAGTTACAAAGAGATTCACATATTGCACTGCCATATAGACTTCTTTACTGGATAGTTGTATGTATTGTAGTGGGTTTTTGTGGCCAGTTGGAAGTTTTATCTCCATTTTCTTCCTGCCTTGTTCATTTCTAGTGGCTACAGGTGTGTGCATTGTCAGGCTGCTTACTTCTCCTGATGTTTTAGCTGACCTATGAGGGGTCTGATCAAGGTTGTTTTTGCATCGTCTCCATGTTGCTATGCAGTCTGACTTTTCCGTTGGCTGGGTTTAACCAGTCAACCTTAAAGACAAGCCTGGTCCTCATTGTTTCGGATCGTACGACGGAATCGAATTAGGGACTCGTAATTGCCATAAAGTCCATGTCTGAGGCATTATACTAAGGGCGTGGGCCCACCTCACATTTCCCATCCGCACTTCCCTTGTACCCGTTTCTAAATGGGATTGTCAGACTTTTTTCATTACCAGCTAATCTTGAGGATTTGTTACTAAAACAACAAACAGATAAAAAAGCGCAAATCATTGGGAGAGAGTGATGTTCCACAAAACAACTTAATGTTCATAATTGGCCAACTCATACATCATGCCTGTTATTCCATGAATGGGCCTCATGGTTTGCAGTTGTTTATAACATCCAATAATGTCCGTCATCACAGAGATTCAAGGTGCATGTCCTGTTTCCCACACCGTATACACCCTTTAAAACATTGGTAACTAACTCACCAAATATACAATATCTGAATTAACTTTTTCCACTATGATAATTGTGCACACTTCACAGTTGATCTGTATCACAAGGTGTGAGCAGTTTAAACTACTTAAATATGTAAACAGTAGCCACAATACAAAGAGTGTAGCTGTTGTTTGGTTAGTTGTATTCTCATTTACCCTCTTCTGTGGGCATGTGAACACTGATCTATTGAGTGTTTCAAATAAGAATTGTTAAGAAAAAAAGTTTGAGCAACCAATTTTGAAATGTTTCCAGATTCTTACTTGTGAAATATTAGAAGCACTCATTTTTTCCTCCACTGCAGGACCCTCAGGCATAGAAATTAAATTGTGGCATTTTGCTGGCTCCGTGATAACAGGTTGGTCTAGATATCAATCTAGCTTTTCTAAAAATGTATTCCACACTCATTTGCTTGCCTTTTGATGTTCAGGATTATCACTGTAATGATTACCTTGTTGCTCAACACCTGTCAATCTCATTTAGGGGCTCACACATTCTGACTTGCAGAACTCTCTTGGGAATAAAAGCAGAAACTGTATAATCTCTGTTTACTTTGCATATCTGACTCTATCTATGCTCCAATTGCCCAGTTTACATGCTTCCCTAAACCTGAAAGGCAAACATACATGGTCTGAATGTGGCTTTGCTTCATAGCAACAATGCAATGTCAATTGTGGATAAAAGTAAAATTAGTATTCTATCTTATTACAACTTGGGTGGAAATCCAAGCCAAGACTATGTCTGCTTTCATTATTTATTTTGTAGTGTGACATTGAGCTATAAAACAGATTATAAAGTCATTATCTACTTCCATCTAAACCACACATGCCTACATTGTTTTTCTTATTCCTTCACCTAGTTCATAGCTGTACTCTAATTCCACCAAGTGTGTCTTTCTCATCATCTATATGTGGTATTAATCTTCAGTGACCGCACGCGTTGTGATAAATTCCTTTTGCATGTTTATCTGCTCTATGAGTCACAATGCTTTTTTAGGGCCTGACGTTCTTGATTTAATATGAGAGTTTAAAAAACACTCCACTTAATTTAGAGCATGTTAACATGTGGCAACCAGTCATATCCAGAGTGACTTTTAGTGACTGAGTCTTGCTGAAGGGCTTTTGGCCAGGATGTACGGCTGTTTCTGCAATTGAACCCTTGTCCTTTACATGATGGGACGGTCACTGAAACCACTAGGCCACCCCACCACACTGAATAATCGTTATTAGGTCCTACAAATAAGTAATATGCTTGGGGAACGGAAGGGAAACCTTTCAGTGGACGTTGAGTGGTTGGTTGTAAAAGCAAGACTTTATAAGACCTGAAGTTGCCCTCACATCTGGGAGGAGCTTTTTCCTAAATTACTGCCTTAATTTGTCGCTGCACTAGCAGCTGGCGGTGAGCATTGGAAGTGGACGTTTGTTTCCTAAAACAGTACAGCACCGGATGGTGGTGTCAAGCACTGGATCTGTCAGGTTTCTTTGGCATGTAATTAGCGATGAAGTAGTTTGGTGATCGCATTGCTCCTTTGTCACTCTGAGCTAATATTAGCATACCTTACCTCACTGACAAACCAGCCACATTACTGGTTTCCCGTGTTAACATCAGCATAATGCTAGATAGTGGCCATCATCAATGGTGTGTCCTGTAAGTGTAAACTAATAATTTTAGTAGGAAACAAATCTCCAGCTACTCGCTAACTGCTGTGGATATTCTCCATTAAAAACTAAAACAATGATCTTTGTTTGTCTAAGCCTTACTGAAACAAAACATTGTTTCCGTGATTATATTTAAAAGAGTTTTTTGCTAATTTGTACTTGGTTTGGAAAAGGGTACTAATACTCGATGTATACACAGTTTCAGTAATACAACTGCAAGTTCCTTAGTACGTTAGGATTAAGGTATGGATTGTGATAAACCCTCGTTTAGAGTTTGGGGAATAATTGCAGGACATAAAAATCCTGACATGATCAAAACTGTTGGTGTGGTCTGTCTAATACTGTCTTCTTTGGCATTCATTTTTATAGGGCAGCATGTCCTGTCATGCATGGTGGTTGACAGGCTTAATATAGTCCTCTCAAGTGTGTTCATGTTTGTTTTGTAAGAAGTATTGTAATGTTTGACTGCATTTGATCTTGATTTGAGTAAACTGTTTATATGTATAAGGCATAGGGGGCTTGTGACTAGGTTTAGTCCAAAGCCTAAACCTAAGAGAGATTGTGTGGCTGCTGCACTGAAGTGCTGTGTCAGCCATAGACTGTATATGGTGTCAGCCAAGGTCCGCCAAACTACTTTTGGCCGTTGGCCACGTTCTTCAAGTGTTCCTGCTGCCTTTGCCATGTTGTCTCCTGCCCGGCTTTATCCTCCCTGAGAGAGTTTCTCCTCCTTCTCCTCCTCCTCCTCCTCCTCCTCCTCCTCCTCCTCCTCCTCCTCAGTCCTCTTCTTCTCTCTCTCCGCCTCTGGGCTGCACATATCTTCACAATCACTACTGTTCAGATAAAAGTTGTAGATGTAAAATAAAAACGTTTTGAAGATGTAATTTGTGGAGTTTTAGCAAGTCAAAGAACCTCAGATTTGTTGGTTAAGTAATGTCAGACTTGGAGGAGGTGGAAATACATGAATGCTCACATTTCAAGAAACCCAATCTACATGAGGATAGCTGATTTGACTACTGCTTCTACTTTGTTCAGGAATATCACAAATGAGAGGTAAACAATGTCACTGTCATTGACATATTTTATAACCTAACTATCTGTGGTTCAAGTGAGATTCAAATGTTTTCATATTGTGTTACAGAGTTAGTACTACTTCTTTTACTAAAAACTACTTTTGACAATAAAAAATGAACTTAATTGTTAGCCTTAAATAATGTCCCACCACTATAGTAATATTATTAGTTATGTATTTCATTCACCATTTTCACTCTTTACAGTACTTCCTACTTTCATTTTGAGTGAAAGTCAGTTGGTCAAACAACTGGACAGGAAACACAGCAAAGAAAAACATCCAAATGTTTGATCCTCATTTGATTCTCTGAAAAACTTGACAAGGAGAGGCTCCTCGTGGGGTTTCAAAGATTATAGGAAGCCCGGTTGGAGACCTGAGCTCATCCTGTGTGATCTGTTTTGAGAGTCATCTGAGGTAGACCATTTGTTCGGGGTGGGGATGTTGATCCGAACTAAATTAAGGGATGGAAACTAAATAGTGGTGCTTAGAGTAGGAAGAAAGGTCCCAAAGGCGTCCGACTAGTGCAATTTGGCACTGAATAAAAGGGTTGTTGTCACTAAAAGCAGGACCATTATTTCAGATCATGTATTTCTGGACTGCTCTGCACAAACATCAATCTTAAGAGCATTGTTAAAAAGAAAATGATCACTGCTAGAGTTTGGATTGATGTTGCTGCACAGATGGTCTCTGCTAAATTGACTTTTGATGGATTAAGAGATATATTGAATAATGCATCAACATGCCACAGAACTTTCACTCGTTACAATGTTAAAAGGGTTAGGGATTAGCAAACAAAATGTCAGGCCATTTATAATGAACTGAAAGGATTAGTTAATGTGCAGTCAGAATGACTAAAACACCAAACTAAGAAACCTAAAAGGCCATGTTGTCCCAAAAAAACGAGAAAAGAAAAGTATAAAATGTCACATAGGGGAATTGGAAGATAGTTAAAGGTCCTTGCAGGGAAAAGTCACTTTCTAAAGTTCATCCCATGTAGAGTATTGTCAGCCAATGCTTTATCACTTTGTCAATCAAACCAATAAGCAACTAGCCTGTTAAGCATATCCTGCGGTTTTATAATTTTCAGTTGAAAGTGAAAAAAAGGAAGAGAGTAAATCAGGTCATATGGTGCTTATCTCATTTTGGAAGACATGTTCTCATCTGTTCTTTAAATGTGAAAGCGGAAATTCAATCACCATGACTTTCCACATAAACAAAATTAATTATGGAGAGGGAGTCTGAAGGCATGGTGGCATGAGCTAGTTCCAGCATTAGTCAACAAGAACAATTAAGACTTAAAAGCATCAAAATAAACCAGCTGACTCTATTTGGAAGTTTGTGGCAAGGAGCTAAAAGATAGGGTTTGTATAGGAAACATGCCATCTCTCCAAGTAATGACAAAGCAACTTTCCACTCAGTAGTTTGTTGGATAGTTAATTTCTAGTTTCGTAATTTCTAGTTTCTTGCAAATAGTCTTACTGTGATGTTGAGAGTCAAGCACTTTGGCAGCTCTTGTTTGAGAATGAGTCACAGTGAATGTGGTTGTCTGTAATGAGTATGACACCTTTTCCTGTTTGTAGAATACACTCTTCCGTCTCCAGATTCTGGTAATTTGGTTGAAGTGAAGAGAAACAACAAACATTTTAGGTAACAGGGCAACACAATGTGTAAGCTGTCATCACTTTAACAGGAGCAGATGCATTATAATGCACAGATACTAACATTCGCAGTTAGGGAACAGTTGATGTAAATTAATTAATTAATTACAGCCTTACTAACGCACATACCTGCTGTAGTCTAATTATGAATAATTGTATTGGATACAAAAAGACACATTGGAAGATAAGTACAAAAAAAAGAAATTATAGTGTTTTCACATGTTGCTACTCCAGAAGTGCCATTGCACTTCTGTATAGGCCCAATACTTCCAATTGTAACTTCCAATAGGCTTGTATTGCCTCAGAGGCCTAAAGAGGCAGAATTGTAATTTGTTATTGAATTTTTCGCTATTACTTATTTCAACAAACAAATTAGTAACAAGACAGAAAACAACCCTAAATAAATACATTTTTGGTATCAATAATATCCCCTTGACAACCCATAGTAAAATGGTATTGAGAAAGAAAGACTTTGAATTTCTTATTTTTTAAAAGATGATATTTTAGGAGAGGAAATGTTAATGTGCCTCTGCAAATCAGCACATATTTAACCACCGCACTCTTGGATGAATATGCCAGCGGGCATCCCTTCAATTGACTCAGTTCCTGTCGCAAAGAAATCGAACTCTCTGGTCCCACCCACCTTGGTGAACCACAACCTTAGGGCAGGAAAACGGACAGCAGGAAAAAACTCATCCAACTGCTCTTAACATCTTTGGAAACTGTTACTCAGACAATGATATTAGACTAATCCCACTTCACCTTCATCCAGCACATAACCATCCAGCCTACCAGACAGCCTCAACACTCAATCTGTAAAGACATGGCTGAGTCAGGTTCAAATCATCTGCTGTGACATTACCCATGCTTGGCACTATGACTTCAGTGAAACTGGTGTGACTACCACAACGTCTAGCCACAGGAGGCTACCCGACTGGCATGAGCTTAATTGCTACCATATGTGTGTACTATCACAAAACGTGTTACTGTACTCCGGTTTCATGAGCATATATGGTTATGGCAGGGATGATGATACTACACGTTTAAAAAAATGCACTTCATTTAGTTTTTGTGTGTGTTTGTGCTCATATGGTTAAAAGTGGTGGTAATCCACAATATCCATATTCTGTCATTCTGGCTGCATCTTTGGTGTGAAGATATGATTGCTGTGGTGTTCCTGCACTGTACAGTCCAGAGTTCACTTGTCAATCAATGCAATGATGTCTTTTCCTTGGATTCCCAGCTCTTGCCAATGTAGGTGGCTATACGGCTGTGCCCTGCAGATATTTGTTCTTATGTATTCTTCTGTATATTTATTAAAAAGATATCTGGCTGCCGAAGACCCAAACTGCATCCCTTCCATGTTTTTCCCTCCACTACTAAAAAGGATGTTTTGACCTTGGCTGAATCACATTGGCATATCAATTTTCAAAAGAGTAACCAAATAGGACATACTTTTGGAAGAAATGGTAACAGGTAAGGCCACAGCATATAAGTATACTATTACAAAGGTATTCAATGTTAAGAACAAAAAACAACAAAGGCTGACTGAGGGTAGTCCGATTAATAAAACAGAATTACCTTTTTGTTCCCCCGTCATCCTTCATTCTAAAATATTGTTCCTGTTAGCTGTTTTCTGTATAGCAAAGGTTCTTTTTTCATTCTAATCAGAAATACTTATTCAACCGTGCACCCGTATTATTTTCAATGACAATAACCTGCTGTAACAGTCGTTGAGTGCAGGGCAACACAAACAATTTGGAGCATACTGGCTAAAGATCAACTTTTCTTCCCGCTGGATTATTTTGCTCCATTTTGAGCTGGTCCCCGATCATGGTTGGAGGTCCCCCATTCCCCCCTCCTTGTTGTTCAGTTCAGACGTTTCTGTTTTGTATCAGCTTAGTTTTCCATATACCTGTTTTTGCGCAGCTGTATCGCCCTCTGTGGAACCTGGTACACTGTGGGCTCTGTGTTGATGTGCTTCGGGGGAATTGTGCTCAACTCCAATTATGCTCGAGTTCCAACGCGCGCGCGCTCCGCCCCCCCACCACACACACACACACACACACACACACACACACACACACACACACACACACACACACACACACACACACACACACACACACACACACACACACGGTAGTGAAGAAGGTGGACGTCATGGAGTTTGCCTATGCCGACTGTCTTTTGAGAATTTACTGGTCCCAGTATTTTGTTGTCATTGATAAGTTGTCGATCAGAACTGATTTGAATGTTACTTCCCCCAATTTATGTTCATCATATTTGAGGGAGCAGTGACCAGAGCAGTAATAGATGACAAAACACTAACATTCTATCTTAAAAAAAGTGTTTTGTTTCAGCTTTTTACGGCCCAGGCGATATAACAATCGGAAACGTGGAACTTAAAACGATCGAATACAACAGTGATGTATGTTTATAATCAAATGTAAACAATGGTAAACACAGTGGTGCTCTTGGAAAGGAGCAATGCTTCCTCTATCCAACTGTAATTAATATTTCCTCTGTATTAAAACGTTCTAGGAAACAATAACTAATTAAATGCATTGATACAAAAAAAATTACAATGGCTACTAGCCTTACAGTTAATCACATCTTAATGAGTTGTGGAAAAATATAGTCCTCAGTAGGAGTGACAAGGTCAACATTTGATTTAAAGATAAGTGGGTACTTTCTGAGTGGCAAGGGTTTGATCCGACAAAGAAAGGACGTGAGCTGTGTTCCTGTTACATCTTAAATGCAGCAGTATCAGGAAATGTCAGCATAGCTTCCTGTATCGTTAAGCATTCTATCATACTACATTTGTTCAAGGATTTTATTGTTTTTTTTATTTAGAGAAAACAGCTGTGTTTGAAATGCTGACTCTTATCTCTTGAGGTCATATATTTTAAGTTAAAACGATTTCCACTTAGATTCAAACTCAATGTGTGAATGAAACACATCTTATCTATTGTGTAGGAAGCAGACAGTATTTATTACCCCATAATTTAGAATTTAACTTTCTAAAAATCATGCATTTTTGGGAATTGAATGACTCTTCGGCTTACATCTAGTGGCCCTTAAAAAAGCATACTGAGCAAACCCTGAATAACAGCAAATGATTTGGGTTTCTGTCTTTGAAAGATAAAGGACAGGAAAAACTCCACCAAATCCTTACAAATCATGAACCTCAACAATGTTTAGAAGGTGGAGAAACATGGGCCTCTCTGATAACTCTCATTACCCGACACGACGAAAAGAACGGAAGGACGAGCCGCCAATTACTTTTCAACAAATGCCCGGACGAGCCCCCAATTATGTTATGCCCAGGTCTAGGGGAACCTAGGCGCAGCACAAAATGTGCACTCTCCCCACTCCCAAGAAAATGGACACAGACAGAAAATGTCGTTGGTAATTTTAATTACCTAGTTTTTTTACAAGGAGGCGTGAGGTGACAACCCACATAAACAAATACATCTTGAAGAGAAGTCGAGTGAGAGAGAGGGCAGAGGAACTGCACGGCTGCAGCTTAAATGCTCCCGTCTCCTCAGGTGGACCAATCAGCCTGTCGAGGGCAGCCAATCAGCTACCGGGCACCACCTGCTCACTCACACACACACGCAACAGACTCAACAGGAGGAGGGAAAAAACATCCGTATGGCACATCAATGACATAATGACCCAGGGTCATAACACCCCCCGAACTAAAAATCTAACATTTCCCCCTAAAGAAATGTTGGATTCACTGCACAGGACACAGCAGCGCACCTTTCGCTCAGCCCGTCATCACTGGGGCTGTAAGGTGGCTGAGTGACAGACACAGAGGCAATAGGCGTCACCACCGGAGACTGAGCGACACCACTTTTATGATCAAAATACATTTTAAGCATGTTTATGTGACACACACAAGTTTTTTTCCTACGATCCGGAGTGCGGATCATATAATCCGTTTCACTGATCTTACGGCCCACCTCATACGGGCCAGAAAACTTTGCTTGCAGGGCCGACCCCACAACGGGCAGCAGAACTAATACTCGTTCACCGGTTTGGAATTCCAGAGCAACTGACTTTGTCGTAATGGGCTTTCATTTTAGACTGGGCGGTCCGGAGCGACTCACGGGCCAAATCACAGGCATGATGTAGCCTCTCTTTGAATGAACTAACAAAGTCCAAAATGTTGTCTTTTTCTTGGACTTTTCGGAGAGCCAGTTCTCCCTCAACAGACGCAACGGGCCACGCACAGTGTGGCCAAAAAACAAATCGGCTGGACTGAATCCTAAAGACTTCTGCAATGTTTCCCTTATAGCGAACAACAACAACAACAGTAAACCCTCATCCCACTCACAATTTGTTTCGGTGCAAGATTTGCGAAGCATGCTTTTTGGTGTCTGATGGAACCTTTCTAACGTACCTTGACTCTCTGGATGGTACGCGCTAGACGTACGGTGTCTGATATTTAGTTCTCACATGACCTGAGCGAAGGCTTTGGACATACAATTCGATCCCTGGTCACTTCGGATGGTTTTTTGGGAGGCCAAACGTGGAGAAAACCTTAACCAACGCTTTCACAACGGCTAAGCCGTGTTCCATGACATACTGTATACAGTATCTCATTGAACACGGCTTAGCCATTCCAAGCAATAGCCCTTGGAGTTCACCATCTCTCCTGGTCCCTAAACCTGATAAGACACCGCGTTTTTGTAACGATTACCGTAAAGTAAATGCTGTTGCAAAACCAGACTCCTTCCCGCTTCCACGGATGGATGACTGTGTGGACCGCATAGGCTCTGCTAAATATGTCACAAAGTTAGACCTCCTATAGGGATATTGGCAGGATGGCTGGCTATTACTGTGCGTTCTGCAGAAATTGTTCTGATATTGTAGCTCCCTTGACGAGTTTAGCAAGTCCCAAAGTCCCTTTCCAGTGGTCATCGTCATGTCAGTCGGCTTTCGAGGCCGCCAAGGCGGTCCTCTGCAGTGCCCCTGTGCTCGCTGCTCCAAACTGAGAGAGGGCAGAGGAACTGCATGGCTGCAGCTTAAATGCTCCCGTCTCTTCAGGTGGACCAATCAGCCTGTCGATGGCAGCCAATCAGCTAACGGGCACCACCTGCTCACTCATACACACACAGCCACACAGACTCAACAGGAGGATGGAAAAATATCCGCACACAAATGACACAATCACCCAGGGTCATAACACAAAACAAAAGCCCTTTTCCTCATCCTGTCCCACCTTGTTTTACTTAATTTTAGCTTCCTCAGATACTCTTCACTTGACTAGTCGTGTTGGGTTTTTTGATTGTATGGTGACACTTCCATTTTAACATCACTAAAAAGCAAAACTCTTTATTTGGCTTACTTAAAAACCAACAAATGCTCCATTTGCAGTGTCTAATGTCTAATGTTGTAGAGATCACTAATTTACTCTAGGTACATAATTCACTCATGGAACTACGTCTTGGGTCCACACGGGCATATATGTTGCTCTCTATATACATTGTGTGCCCTCCTGGTTTCTTCCTCTTGTCTTCCCGGGCTGCGACCCGACAACATGTCAGTTTCTGCTGCTCATTAAAGCCAGCTACATACCTTCGATGCACCGCCTCCGACTCCTGTCTCTCGGCATTACAATGTAAGCATTTAAATTAAGAAGGGAATTAAGTCTTCAAACAACAAGAGAGCCGTACTAAGAGCTTTGTTAGTTCCCTGATTTTACTACACTAAGATAGTCAAAGAAGGAACACATTTAAGACAACACCAAAAACCAAACTCCATGAAGCTCATTTCTCAATTAGTTACAGAAAACATGATAATTTATAACAAGGCTCAAGGTTCAAGGTTAGTTTATTTGTGTAACACATTTTAAGACACACAGGGAATTCAAAGTTCTTCACATAGGCATTTAACACATAATCATTAAAACAAATAAAAAGAAATAAACACACAAACAAAAACAAAAAAGAAAATTCATGAAAGCGATAAAATAATGGTTGCAGCACGGTTAAAGGATTTCACAACAGTGACAACCTGCTTCACAATTTCCTTGGTGCCAGTTTGGATCGGGTTCTTTATTCAAATTCTACTAAATCTTACCAAAATAAACTTGGGGAATTGACTTTGAGCACCTTTAGCATCATAGGTATAAATGTTCCAGTCACACCAGATGCGGGTTTAATTGTCTCAAACGAACCACCGCCCATGTTCAGTGTATACACATACACACAGTTTTGTTTTTTGAGCTTGCCTGTATGTTTACATGTCAAACCACTGAATACGTTATACAAATTGTCATGAACATAAACCACATTTGAGAAGAAAATAAAAGTTCATATCAAGACTCTTTCCATTACAGAATTTTGTATGGAGAAATGAGGCTCAATGCTGTGAAATTGGCTGAGGGACACATCTGCAGCATGAAACAGTATGACACAACATAACAACAGTTCTTTAGGCTTCAAAATTCCATGAAACCATAAAAAAACAAATCGTTCGTCATTAACGCTAATTTTATTGAACACTCAGAATACAACCTGTGGGTTTGTGTCATTATAGATGAATGTTATTACTTGTCCAGTTGCTTCATGTGGAAATGGGTGCATGCTCTGGAATAACAAGCATGATTATTCAGATAGAATCTGTCTTGGAGATGAGATATTTTATTGGAATAAGAGGGAGGAGTGCAGCTCTAACTAACCTGCCTGTGGTGATTTTTGACTCCATGAGATAAGCCAAGGAGACCTAATGTTTTCCCTCCCCTCCCTATGAATGTAGCATAATAGCCAATATGCACTTGGCGGCCATTCTACTTCTGTGGCTTGACACTGAATGTTGGAAAAGCAATGAAATGAAGGGTTTGTACATCACATTATAATGGTCATTATTTGATCTAAGTTGCAGATGCAGCATGGTTTTTAACCTTTAAACTATAGATTACACAGTTGTAATCTCATGCAGTTTTTATCACCCAACATATTTAATGCACTTAATCATGACAGCCAATTTTCTATTACAAGTTATATAATATGCTGCTTAATCTTAAACAGCACATCACGTTATATTTTATATCTCTTAAGATATCATAGTTAGTGTAAAATATGTTTTGTTGTAGGCGTTAGTTGAGGGGGGGTCTCAACCGACTGGTGAATTCGATGGACATTTCTATTGCTTTCTTTGGCGGAGGACCACTTCCTCCAGCAGTGTGTGTGCTGTGTCCCAGGTGTACTGTTCTCGACCTCAGAGCTCCGTAGTAAAACACATGCGGCAGACCGCACTGGGCAACAGTCACCAGCCACTTAAAGCTTCACTCAGACTTTTTGCTTTCGGGTTTTTCGCTCTGATTGTGTTCAATGGGAAAATCTCACATCAGTCAGCTGGTGTTTTAGTTAGCACTGACAGTTTTCAGTTTCTCATACAACTGAATTATTCTATAGAAAATCTAAACTTAATGGTTCCTTTGAACTGTCTTGTCTACTTGTATCGTTAAAAACTCTGTCTTAGATTTTTATCTCCGTTAATTTAATTTGCAGTACCTCTGTGTAACCTGTTATAAAACTATTCTGCAATATTAATTTGGGTAATTGTGGCCCTTGTTATACTCTTTATTCAATGCTTAAAATGCGTGGAAACTCAAAACTGATGCATGCTTCAGATTTTCCAATTATGTATGTCAGTTAGATTAAGCTTTAATTTAAGTTCTAAGTGGAAAGAAGCTTGTGCTAAACCTAAAATATGTGCATCATTTTGTTATCAAATTGTGCTTTTATTTTTGCTTCAGCGATTAAACATACAAATAAAAACTCTATGTCTACGCTTTTAAGGTATTGTCTCACTCTTTCAAAATGCAAAACCTTTGTGAACCATATGTGGACTGCTCATGTGCTTTCGTGTTGATTTACTTTTCCATGTCAGGATTTAAGGGTATAAATTGTCAAGAAATACTTTTCCAGCGTCACTGCCACTGTTAAATACGTATGACAAACATGTCTTGATCATTCAGGATTGTGTACTATTAATTAGGAGCATTGATGAAGGAACACAATGCACCATCCCAACCTAAACAGCCTGCCTCTGTTTATGGTTACCGTTCCTGCTGTCCACTGTGTAACTAATGACTCACCAATGTGGCTCTAGATGTGGCGTTCTTTAGCAGCTAACGTAAACCTATGAGATAATCAAACCTCCAGCTCACCATGGAACCAATGGAGGTATGGGTTAAGGCAGACCTACTTTGTTTTGGAATCCCAAATTGTTATTTGCCTCAACTTTTCTTGGCTGTTTTCAACTGCCGAAACATGGCAAATGTCCGTAATGTAAAACAGACCATGGTTCTTCCCTTGGCGACCCTTACAGGAGCTCCTCTTGAAGCTTCCTGTCCTGTCACTTGTTGTTGATGCGATGGGTAGAGGACATTTGGCCCCCTGCCTGGGTACCACAAGCAAACAGATCTCCATATTATGAAATGCTTAGGTTTTTGCATTAAGATGCAGCACTAAGTCGAGCTGGGACTGATTAAAGTTCTTATCTTGGGGTTTAAGATCTACTGTTGGCCTGGCTAACAGGAAGGGAATGGTGACACAAATTCCCTGCTGATACTCCCATGACGACAGTCTCTGTGCTTGCCATTAGGTACTGCCAGTTTCCTTCACCGCAAAACTGGAAGAAAGGTTGAAGTGCTATTTTTACTTCAAGCCGAACCTTTGCAGTAAAAGGGTCACATATTTCAGTGACCCACAGTCATTAAAACAGAAGTGTGTGTATGGTTGAAGAACACTTTATCACAGTTTATTCAGTGGGCATGATGACCAGTAAACCAAACCCTCAAGCTGTTATGGCATTTGATGACACTATGACCTCAGATGCTTCTAAAAGTAAGCAAGAGTAATGGCCACAGTCTTACGGTGTAACCAGTCATCCTGTTGGCTACGTTACAGTATACGCACCTGCTATATTATTAGCAAGGCATCTATTTAAAAAGCTGTCAAATTAGAGTGTGAGTTCACTTTGCTTGAAATATTTGACTATAGCAAGCTACATTTAACAATGCTTCATAAAACGTAAGATTAAGAGGAACATTATCAGTCACTACCATGAGCATTAAGAACAAAAGTCCCTGCACAGTGTTTATGCTCTAATTATTCATTTGAGTCAGGCACAGCTCATAATTGTAATAACTCGCAACGCCTCAGCTGTGTTGCAGCAAACATAAAACAGTGGAATTTATAACATACTTTTCAGCTTCTGCTGAGTTACACAAGTAACTACATTTTCGGCATTGGTTTCAAAACAATCTGTTGTGGTTAGCTAACTCAACAACTCACAATTTTTACGTCTAAGAGAAGTGAATATAAATCTGATCATGTCAACCTAATAAAATCACCTTTTGTGAAGACCAGAGTGTGTTTTGGGGTCACTGTACCCTGTTACACCTTAAAAGGTGCATTCAAAGAACTGTATTTCCACGCATGAAAAGGATTCAATTGATTTCTTATTCAATAAAAAGGTATTTTCAAAGGGAAATGTTCCCTATATATGTATACTTCATAACATTTATTACCAAAATTGAATGCAGGCATGACATATTATGTTGTAAAATTATTAATCAACATAAGAGAGAACACTTTTTTGAACTGATTTACCTTAATGTCAAAAACCATGGCAAGATGTTGATAGTGCTGCTCTATGCACACAATTATACGTAGACACATACATTTTTGCAAACACAACTGAAAACACACTTAAACAAAACCGGCAATGTTTTAAGTAGTTGGGTCTAGGAAGAAATGTGATGCTATTGTAATACAAAATGTCCTGTGCTTACTAATAACATTACACGTTGTAAACAGCTATAACAGCTGATTTATAGTGTCCAAACTAAATATTATGAAATATAGGTAATCCAGTGGTTTCACTACCAATTTACCCAAAATAAACTTTTCCAATCAAGCAGAACAAGGAAGACATGTTGTAGTGAACAGGGAACTGAGCATAACATTGAAATGCTCATAACCCAAAACTCTGTCAGGAAAGAATAAAATACAACAAACACCAGCGTCCAAAATTAGCTCAGGTTTGTCTGGGCTCAGCTAAAAATGTTGCGCTTTCACTGTGTCGAAGCCAGTGAAGGTGGTCCAGGCATCTGATCAAGATAGATCAATCCTGACTACTTCCAGGATGAACAAGTGGAGTATTCTACAGCATTATGACCGAGAGACTTTACATTTTTGCATGATAATTCGTATTGCTGTGTAATATTAATTTGCTGTAAAATCCTTGGAGCTAATGTTCTTTTAGAAAATACTTTGGAAAAACACTGAGTTCAGTCTATTCTTGTTTCCATTCGTATGTCCTCCTTGTGGGATACATTTGACGTCATATCTGACAGTGTGGTTCCACAATAAAAGAGCACTATCAAGGATGCATCTTGCTTGGCAATACTGAAAGGAAACCACATAAATAAATTACAAGAACTACAAATCATGTCAAAACTAACTGAGACAAACAGAACTACAATTTAAAGGTCAGAGCTGATTGATGCATCCTGGAAAATAACCGTCTGTAAGTCCAAATAAAGGGTGAAATGTCAAGACCACAGTGCATCTTAAATTGCAAAGATTCAAAGAAGTTCTATTGATATTGATAACAATCCTAAATGTGTGCATTTGGGTACAGTTAAAGTCGGACGCCGTTAAGAGGACATATATATTTTCCACCCTCTTAGAACCCCCCAAAGCCCCTTCCCCCTCCTCCCTTCTGTCAAGCAACTTTGAAAAAAAGGTTGATGATATTCGCTCTTCTTTTTCTGACTCACCTTTACTCACCGCTGGGTCACCAGACCCATCTTTCACCCACACACTGTCCTCCTTTTCCCCTCTCTCTCCAAGTGAGGTTCTTACCCTCATTACCTCTGCCCGTCCTACCACCTGTCCTCTGGACCCTATCCCCTCAAACCTCCTTCAGACTCAGACCCGGCGTCATGGGCGGGCCCCATGGGGCCGGGCCCACCCATCCAGGATTTGGGCCCGCCCATCCAAGATTTTGGCCCGCTGTTTTAATCAGGCCTGAATTAACACAACATTTTAATTGTTTTATTATTATATTTATGGTTGTTATTTGTAGGGCTCTGTCCTAATATTTATTTTTTGTTTTAAACTATGTTGAAAGATTAG
>NW_011366714.1:0-2895 GCF_000735185.1 Notothenia coriiceps
GGTTCCAGGGTTCCAGTGCAACACATGGCCAACACGCTAGGAGAACACGCGACGCAACAGCGTGAGCAGAGATATACTGTGACAAATATACAGATAGCAGGAGACAGAGGACAGCCATGGTCAGATAGGAAAACATTCAGGAGCTATCTGGATCAGTCTTATGCGACAATGGAAACTGAACTAAATAGAACATTTAAAACTTTAGCAGTCTGCGTGATCTGCCTGCAGGGAGGGGTGGGCCGGCCCCGCAAGTAAAGTAACGAGTAAAGTAACGAGTAGTGCACACATAATCTGAAATAACAACTCATATTTCTCGCATCAAATGACATCAAAACGCATTTTAATGGCCAAACTAACTTTAAAATAGGCATTTTCCACCGAGAATAAAACTAAGTTTGGCCATGTTTTTTTTTTCTGCAGGGAGAAATTTGAAGATCACGTGACACAGCCATTGGAATGAATGATAAAAAACGGGGTTTGTCAAACAGAGCACATGGTGTAGTCCTAAACGATAGCTGGGGATTCTGGGTAGTGTAGTGTCTTCTGCCATCCTTTACTCCGAAAAAATATTTGTTTCTCCGAATCGAAGGAGAAAATACAAAAGCATTGCTCACAATTTAAACCAATCAATGTTGTGTAATTAACAAGGATAATCTGGTGTTTTTTAGTCGATGAGTAGTGCAGATCATTGTCAAATCAATCGACAGTAAGGGGAATACTTACTTCCGGGTGTACAATTCTCCGTTATCCAATGGGAATGGACGCTCACATTGCCTTTAAGAGCAGCCGACACAAACGAATGCCGCGCTTCCATGAGCGTCAAATCCCGCCGCAGATGGGAATACATTGCAATCAGTTGAAAGCTATTTGCGTCCCTTTATGAAGCTGAAGGAGCCTAGGAGCGTCACAACTGCACGCCACGGGACCCTGACCAAACATCGCTCCTGGACAATTATGGAGTGAGAATGTGTTGCCCCGGGAAAGTTTACTTTAACCTCTTAAGCCCTTAGCCTGTTTTTCAGGTTTCAGGCTCGAAAATGCCACTAACACAACAAAGACTATATCTTCACTTCTAAAAAGGGGTAAATTAATAATCTTTTCTATCAAAGTTAGGTTACATCTGTGAGTTGGATGTAGAAGTGTCAGAATCAATATAGATGTTTTTATTTTAAAGTAAATTCAGATGGAACATAGTAAAAACATGTAAATTCTGATGTCCGTCTAAATAAACCCCATTACTTATAGTGAAAACCACCCTTGAATGATGGGTTAGAAGACTAAAAGCTTTAGGAACTATAACATATAATAAGTACCCTGTATCAAGATTGATGCAAAACAAGTGAAATTTGACCTTTTTAGAGTGGTTTAGATAAATAAAGTCCAGGCGGACTCACCTCTGGGTAATTTGGGAACCATCAGTTCCATTTGACCTTTTTCACTGTAAAAATCATATTATTACTTTGAATTATCACTATAGGTATTCATTCCATCCAAATACAACTGTTCATTGCAGCAAACAACGTCTAAGGAACCTTAATATTTAATAAACTATGAATATTTTGTATCCATATAACGGGAAAAAACTAATTTAACTGATCTTTTTCATTTTTTTTTTCAAAAAAAACACACAATACGTAGTAAACACTGCGTAGAGTCTGCTCCGTAATGTGCTTACGCTGGCTGGCATTCTTTATACTTTACGCAGGACCATATCTCTGGAACCCATTGGTCGATTTGGGTGATTTACACCTTTTTCTTAACCATTACTTCCAATAGAATCGATGGGCAGTTCCCAAATCCACGTAAACATTACCATCGCGGATGTAATAGAGAAGCAAACAAAGCATATCTGAAAGTGCAAGTCTGGACGGCAAAACTTTATACTCAGTATATTGCCATAAATATGATGATGGATCATCAGTAAAAAATTATACGTGACACAAATGCATTGGATTAACCTTGAGCGGTGTTTTTATTCCGTTGAACACAACTTTTGATCACAAATAAGAAAAGGTAAGACGTAATACAATACATGCACTCGGACCAGTGACGTACTTCCGGCTCCGTGTTAGTGCGGCTCATTTTCTTCCGGTCCCTGCCGTTCGCGGTAGAGCGTCTGGTTTCAAAATGAGTGTACGGAAAAAAATAATTAAAACGGAGCATATGCAAAGGCAAACTAGGAAATACTCCGAACATTGCTGTGTCCCACTGTGTTCAGCGTCGGCTAAATGTAATGGTGTTTTGAGTTTTCATGGCTTTCCAACCCAACTCAACCTAAGAAGACAGTGGCTTGTAAATATACGACGGGAGAACTTCACCATCACTTCTCACTCCAAGGTCTGTAGCAGAAACTTCGCCCCCGATCAGCTAATAAATCCAACGACACTTGATGGTCGAAGGAGGCTCGTTAAAGATGCCTTACCTATGCTGTTTGAGTGGAACAGCTTTACTTTAAAAATACCACGGCCTGGTGTGTGGGAAAGAAGAGAGCGGCCCATTGAACCGGTCCCTCCTGAGGAGCACGAACAGCCCTGCGATCTCACTGATCACGACTACTGCTCAGTCCCTGAACCATCTGCACTGGATATGTCTTATTCAGCTACTGAAGACTTGTCCAAAGAAATAGAGGATCTCAAAAAGAAATTGCAGGAGTTGCGTGTCCAGCGAGAGTTTGGGTTACAGCCAGTGGCGGCGCCAGGGTATGGCTGGGGCAGGTTCCAGCCATACCAAGAAATGGCTTAGCCCTACCTTAGCCCGACCATGAAAAAGTATGTTAAAGTAAGCATGTTGAGAACACGGATTGCGAAAATCTACCGGTCATGTCCACAACACACAAACTGATCCTGGCGGCTGTAACAACAAGTGCACGTTACTGACGCAATATGGTTGAGACCA
>NW_011366715.1:0-5320 GCF_000735185.1 Notothenia coriiceps
ACGTGGCTGTGTGTGTGTGTTTGTGTGTGTGTGTGTGTGTGTGTGTGTGTGTGTGTGTGAGCGCGGGCGCGCGGAGGGGCGAGGCTGCAGCCACAACATTTATTGTATCGGTGATGATGTCGGGATGTATCCGCTTATGCAAACGGATGTTTGGGTTTCATCCTTGTCATTGTTGTTTATATCATTCCATTGGCTTGGCCGCTTCTACATCAATATAACCAGAAAAAAAGTAAAATACATAAATATAGCCTATTCGCCTAACCCTAACCCTTTTATGTTTTAATATGGAAATTATTATGTTTTTCTAGCCTTTGTGTACCGCTGTCAATACAAAATGACTACACAGCCTCAGTACAGGAATTTCCCAAATAAAGCCCCCCCCAACACACACACACACACACACACACACACACACACACACACACACACACACACGCACGCACACACACACACACACGCACACACACACACACACACACACACACACACACACACACACACACACACACACACACACACACACACCTCTCTCTCTCTCTCTCTCTCACACACACACACACACACACACACACACACACACACACACACGCACGCACGCACACACACACACACACACACGCACGCACACACACACACACACACACACACACACACACACACACACACACACACACACACACACACACACACACACACACACACACACACACACACACACACACACACACACACACACACTTAGTTTGTAGATGTGCTCTGCAGAGGATGTATTGGGGCCCTGAAGATGCATGCCACATTATTTACGACATCACACACCTGCACACACACCTCCCTCTCTATGACATTAAGACATTTCCCGTCTTTCAACCTGCGATTGCTTTGAATTTTTAAACAATGTTGTATTAGCTAGTGGACCACGTTGCCATGGCGATGTGTCAAAGTGATGACCATCTCCAGCAGTCCCTATACATTTGGCTGGTATAGCAAGCTGATGCTTACCTCGGGAAATGTGGGACTAATGTCTGGCAGTATCACATGATGAGGACACTAATCAGATGTTAAAGCGTTTTATTGAGAAGTGAGAAGTATCGTGGTATATATAGTTGTCCGAAGATCTTCCAGATAATAGATTTATCCTGGCAGCGGGGCCAGATACAACCTAACAATTTATAAAAACCTTTGTGGAATTTAGGTCTTTGCGCTGTGGGCCCTTTGTGAAAACTGGTTATAGACTAATCCTACCTGCACAGTCATAAAATAAGTCATAAATAAGAAAAATTGAAATCATCGGCACCTCACTGTATCTTCCCAAATCTCAAAATCATGTGATGCTTTTTAACTAAAGGGTGAGAGCGACAGAAGACATATATGAGCACTCACTCACGCTCTTTTGAGATTGGCTGTTAAGTTTGGAGATATTGTTTTTGGTTTGGGCCCCCTCTGCCTAGGTGTACAAAGCCTCTGCGCTGAATACTGTCTCTTATGTTTCAGACAAGTAGGAGATTGGCTTCTGTTGTTTTAGGGTATCATCACTCTACCACCATCATCTTTACTTCGGATGTGTGCACTGTATTGTGTTGGATCACAAACACTCTCAATAGCTTGCCTGTTAAGCTGCATCTCTCATTGTCATTGCCAACATTCTTAAATAGAAGGTTTTACGCTTTCGGACTGTCCAGTCAGGTGTTAATATCGTGCTGTTCTGTTGTGGCTCGTCTTTACAGTAGTGTTTTGTGCATAAATATCTTGCCAATACTGCAGTTTAAAGCTCAGATGTTCACAATAGTCAAATATAGAGAGCTGGATGATGTCGTCCAGCTGTTTCATATACACCCTCAGGAAGACAATATGCCCACAGAGAAGGGAACTGGTCAGCTTTGATTCCCATGCTATACCTGTCTTTGTAAGCAGGGGGAAAAAACATTGTCTTAAGCATGTAGAATTGGCATTGACATATGAACATCCAGCAGAATGAGTGATCAGAGCACATGTCTAACCCCAGCAGTGTAGAACCTGTTTGGCAACACAACTACTTAGTTATCTTTAGGAATACGGTAGACAGTGGTTGGGTTAGAATAAGTGGCATTACAAACGTATGGGTGTTACGTATAGAAAATGGTTTCACATGGGAAACAAACAGGTGTCCTGGGTGATGGCTTGTGTTTTCAAAGGTTGTCACCAATTAAATACTTGGGTTTTATGCAAATGACATTGTATAAGTCCAGCATGACTGAAGGATGCCACAATAACAGAGACATATGTTGAATCTTGATATTAATTCTATACCTCTATAAGAAAAAAACGATTAATATATCCCATATAGTTCTTACACACATGTTCCATTGTCACCTGGGCTAGAGGACAACCTACAGTAGTGTTTTTTTGTTTTATGCATTACCCTTTGCCATCTTATTTGTATGTTTTAACTTCTTTAACCAATATCTTATACATCTTTTATTTATTCATACTTATCTAAATGTAACTAGTTTGCTGCCATGGTAACTAGAGCTTTCACACACTCTTGATTTCACCAAATGCTGCTCTGATGTATTGTATATTACTGTTAGTGTTTTTAAAATCAAACAATTATTATTTATTTTTTTTAGCTAATCGTCAATCTTTAAAAAAAGACCCCTCAATATAGAAGTAACCCTTGTTAGGAATCATTGCTCTGAATCCTTTGAGCCAGGTTTCCTGCCACCCAAGAAGTGAAAAGATGTATATGTGCGCTTCGTTAGAATGATCAGAGGTGTAAGTGGCAGACACATATTGGGGGATCAGAAAGCAATTTTCCTGTTTTCTACTGCCATTCTGAACTGTTATATTTCACATGCAATATATGGATGGAACATAAGTGGGTAGGATGACACTGGTAAAACTCAAACTCTTTCTTAGATCATGCGCCGTCCGTCCCACAGAGCACACACACACACACACACACACACACACACACACACACACACACACACACACACACAAAGGACATTCCTGCACCACCCAACATGAGCCTGCATTGTTGATGTTCAGCCATTGTCAGGGACTTTCTCCTGACAGGATTTGGGAGGGAGCCGGCTGGGGGATGGGGGTTTAGAACAAGACATGTATTGGTGTGCGTGTCGGGATAGGGGGTGAGGATAGTCCCACAGCCTACACCTTGAGATACACAGTAAAAAAGCTCTCATCAATTATCTCTTGGCGAACCCTCTTGAGATTGCAGGACTGAGGTCAAGGATCCGACAAGCTCTTATAATCCTTTATAGCTAGAGATGTTATACATCATATGGGGACAAAAAGACATGTTCCAAAAGAGAACACTATTGTACAGTGCACATTTTATAATATAACATGCATTAATAGATACAAATTCCCCACTTGGGATGATAAAGTATATTGATCAAATCAAATCAAATCTAATAATAATGAGACAAAATGATTGGAGGACTGTTATATCCCTATTCTATTCCACACTCATTGTCTTTCAGTTTCCTGCCTAATCCCATTAAACATCCCTTTTTCTGCCTCTGCTTCTTGGGACAAAAAATTGACACATTTTGGACCAAGACTGGGAGAATTATGCACAAAGCTAATCAAGGCTGCATTCATCTCATGTCATCATATGCAACATCTGTTCTTTAAAACAGAGCTCTGGCATGAAGCCTCCCATTTCAATGACTATGAATAAAACAAAACATGTCTGCTTCATTTTCTCCTGTCAAAAGCTTTTGTCAGTGCAGTGTTTGTCGATTGGAAATATGATAAGCAGAAAACGAGATGGTGTTAAACGAGATATTGATCAACCAATCAACTACAGTAGCAGAAGGTGTCAGCCCTATTTGCTTCTTTGCTAAGGGTTGTATGAGGACATCACTGTCATGTCAGTTCAGCATGAAATATCTGCAGCCATCCGGTTAGCAATGATTGGACACATAATAAAACTACAGTGTCCTTTTTAAACATAATTGTTGGATGAATTAAAAAACAAGATATCGTTGATTTTGGACAGCGCAATGCTACCTACCTGTTCTCCTGTGTTTGGTATTCATGCTAAGCTAAGCTAAAGTTATGCTAGCTTTATATTTAGCATACATCTTCTCATCTTACTCTTGACTCTTATACGGCTGCGATGATGAGCATTAGACAGGATTGGTGTGTTGGATGCAAGAAACAAACCCCATGGAAGCTAATATGTTGAACATGATCTATTTGCAAGAATCAATACCCTCCCCCCTTTAAATACGTGCAAAACATAAATGTACTCCTAACGGATTTCAACCGATAAGATCAGGAGATTAACATGAAACAGTTTTCCTGTGTGTGTGTGTGTGTTTAAACAATGTACTTCTAACATTGGATATTAGCTGCTCCTTCCCCCTCTGCCTTCAGGAGAGTGGCGGTGCATTAGGGCCCCGGCCCCACGAGGACGCATACGGCAAAACGCATAGGATTAACGCAATCGCAAAAAAAGCTTCCGTCCACACAATAGACTGTAAATGGACGTAGGGTCCGTGACGTCACCCATAGGATTCTGCAGTTGCCGAGAAGCCCTTAGTAGGCGGAGTCGGCCACTAACGGCTCGACACTGAAGTCAGAGTTCAACTCCAGCCTGCTCCAAATAAGGACAAAGAGGCGGAGCCAAGGCGGGACCTGCTGCCACCAAACTGAAAGTTCCAGAGCTAGCTGAAGCTACCAACTAAGCTAACATGCTCCCCATCTGCACACTGCCGTGGCATTTTACGTTTCTAAGGTAAGCGGACATGAAACTTTTCAGCAAAACTATAAATAATAATCTAAGTTATTTAGTTTCTAGCATAATACTTCAGAATCTTAAAATCCCTTAATGTTTGTATGCAATTGTGCTAAATTCAACACTGGAATCAAGCAAATATTAATAAGTTTGCATGACATTAGTTATTTATATTTTGATATCACTAAATTATACGTTTAATACATTTAAGTCAAGCTAAGGTACATGTGATGGTAGCTAGTTAGTGCTCTTACCTGTGAGGCCTCCTCCAAACAGCATAATAACCAGACTGTATCATTACAACTAAGTACCAGTTCTAGATCCTTGACTTTAGACAAACAATTCAAAAGACAACATGTATTTAAAGACCAATCATTATTTGAATGTGCCTGTTAACCTGAGATATTAGTTATACAGTAATAGTATTGACAATCTAAAAAAACTGAGCAACTCAACAGTCAACTTTATGTTTCTTATTGTCTAAAGCATTTGTTATTTTCATTTTCCCCCTCTCATATTCAGTGTGGACGGATTGAGACAGCGTGGTGTCCAGAAAGCTGCAGAGACTTCAGGGAG
>NW_011366716.1:0-2464 GCF_000735185.1 Notothenia coriiceps
GCTGATGCAGAGCGGAGTGCACGTGAATACAGTATATTCATATGTGTCAGTGATTTCATGTCAATTCGGCGAACATAAACATAAATGATCGTGGTGAAGATGATGATTAAATTAGGATTAAAAATCGAGAGCCGGGCTGCATTTCCTCCCGTTCGTTTTTTTCGAATAACAAAATTATTTTGTTAAATAACAACATGGTGATGTTTTGTAAATGATTACATGTCTCTTATTTAGCACAGTAGTATGATATCCGTGACATATGGATCTTAACAAAGTTCCGCTGTACATCCAGCGTACTGTATCTGACTTTATTTCACATGAGCTCCAGTGTGGAACCCCACTGCACCCCCTGGTGGATCAATGATCCATTGCAGCTGGCTTCATTATAATTACATTTATCTATCACGGGGGCGGTCTCAAGTCAAGGTGGAGGTTTTCCCTTGAGCGAGGGCAGATCACGTACCAATCACGGCCCTCGCGTTTCAAACTGTCTGAAATTAATCGCTACATCTGTACATTGAGCCTGTGAGAGATATAACGCCGGGTTACGTATTGTAACCCTTGTTATATTAACACAGTCGGAGCCCTCTACCCTGGGGCACTGTCTGTCCTATACCGCTCGCTGAAGAGTGGTGTAGGATGATGGTCAGGAGGCGGGGCCTCCTTTTATACGGAAGTGAGATGCGCGTGCATTCAGGTAGGCCCGCCCCGGTGCCGGCTACGTCTATAGAAATCTCAGTAGGTGAATGCTTGCATGATAAGGTATTACCCATATAGTGCAGTAGAGGGCTCCGCCTGCGTTAATATAACAAGGGTTACAATACGTAACCCAGCGTTATTTCCTAGAAAACTTCAATAATTACAGTTGCTTAAAGGAAATGTTTTCAAAGCAAAATAGAATATAGACATAACATGCTTAAACGCAATCATGACATCTGTACTCCCGGTGACTAGGATATACATACACAGAAAAAAATCTTATCACACAAACTCACTTATTTTCACTTCCTCGCCCCTACTCAAAAAGTAGTTAACAATACAATGTCATATTCTGAACTGCTTTACAACTGACGTTTCTGTAACTCTGAAATGTTCTAGCTTTACAAACATGGTTTAGTGCATTAACATACTGTATAATGCAATGAGTATTTGTTGATGACTCATCCGTTACATTACTGTGGGTGTCACTGGTCATGCTCACCTCACAGTTCTTCTTTTGGTTCTTTTAAACAAACTGGAAACTATTTGTATGCAAATTATTATCAAGAAATAATAACAATTCCTTAAAGGAAACAAGATCCTGGTGCGGAATAATATCAAGACATTTAGAATAACTTTAGCCTTGTAGAAACTAACTGTGATTCAGATTGATTTCACAGGATAAACATTTTTTATGTTAAGCTGTTCTTTCCTGCCATGTGAAGTTTTGATGCAGGAAGCGCCAAACATCAAACACGCTTCCTCCCTCATCAATTCCTAATAAGACCTTGTGAACGGGAGACAGGAAATCAATTAGGGTTTGTGGTTGTGTGTGTGTACCTCTATGATGAAGCGTTTGTCGTAGCTGCTGCCACTCTCTGATATCAACTCGTATTTTAACCCTCGCCGTTTCTCGTTCAGCTCCATCACAGGGTTTTTCCCCCCCGCCGTCAGGATGGGACCTGGAGCTCTGCACTGCAGGCGGACGGAGGCAGAAAAGAGGGTCAGCACAAACAGATGTTAGATATTCCTAAATGTTTTTAACTACAGTTAAAATCTGTCTCTGTCTATCTGATAGAGAATAACTGACAAAACAATACAAATAATATCAAAAATTATTTAGATATATTGTGTGCAAGTATTTGTATAAGTATACATTTTGGAACTTTTGCAGTGTGTTTTCAGTTTCAGTGATCCCTTGTGGACAAAGTACATGAATAATAGTAGCAGAGATACTAAATGACCTCAAACACATCTTTCACATTTCAGTTTTTCTTATGTTATATGTTGAACATATGCGACCTTTGGGTTCTTATCTCTCTGTTAGGGAGTACTTTTGTCTCCTTTTTTCCTGCCTGTTGGCATAAGTTGATACAGGATGTTTTTCTTCCTCTCGGGACATCTTGCAGTCCATCTTGTTGGGTACTTTTTGCCCCTTTTTGGCTCATATTGTCTTTTAAAGGAGTCATAGTGCTTTGCTTGTTATATCTTCCATCCATTCATCCATCCATCTTCTCCCGCTTATCCGTGGTCGGGTCGCGGAAGTAGCAGTTCCAGCAGAGAGCCCCAAACTTTCTTTTCCCTGGCCACATCAACCAGCTCTGACTGGGGGATCCCAAGGCGCTCCCAGGCCAGCGAAGAGATATAATCCCTCCACCTGGTCCTAGGTCTACCCCTTGGTCTCTTCCCAGCTGGACGTGCCTGGAACACCTCCCTAGGGAGGCGCCCAGGTGGCATCCTAACTAGGTGCCCGAACCACCTCAAC
>NW_011366717.1:0-2931 GCF_000735185.1 Notothenia coriiceps
CCCTCTGCTCCTCGTGGACTGTGGCTGTTCTCCAGAAGGTTCTGAGTGAACCACAGTCTGCATCTGCTCAGCAGCGTGGTTCTTCATGGTGGCTCTTCTGGAGAATAACACACTCTAATGACAACTGTTGAGGAGCGCCCGGTGGCATGGGGGCTTAAGGGGGCTTAACCTGCGAACCAGGTCATGTCAGAAGTGCAGCCTCCCTGTTACTGCGCTCTGCTCTTGTTTCCTGTTAGCTCTTGACTTTCAACTGGTCGGCACATCTACTGTGTTGTCGATAGCTGGAATCCTCACAAGGTCTCCAATCGGCAACAGATTGTCTCTGTGTAGTGTTTTCAGCTTCCCTTTCCCACTCTGAGGTTTCAGCTTATAGACAGGCAGGTTTGGCATCTTCTCTGCTACAACATAGGGAACCTCACACCAACGGTTTCCACGGTTTGTCTAAGAAACAATTAAAATCCCATTTATTTTGACTTGGGGGGGATTTACGTGAGCAACATCAGTTCCTGGCGACAGAAGAAGGTTGTTGCAGAAGCAGTGACGCTGGGATTGCAAAGTAGCTTGAACACGACCGCACAAAACACATTTATTACCTCAAGTAATAGGAGAGAAACTTCAGATCATACAACCCTTTATTTACAGCGCCATGCGGCAAAACATTGTCAGGTAAAACTAAAATAAATGTATAAAAGGAATATGCATCAAGGGTGCAAAAGCAAACTGGTTCTTGTTTGCAGGTTGAACAAACTGTGAACCAAAGTAGCCCCAGCCTGAAAGCAGAACAGACGTCATTTCAGTGGAAGAGGGGGAATAGCTAATACAAGCCCTCCAGACTGTTCCTGTTCTGATGCTCTACTCCCTGATGAGGGCCGCCAGTCCAAGATGACCACAGAAACATTTCAGACATTACAGCAACAAAGCCTGAGCAATTGTGAACCTATCTTTTGAGTTTTCCAATCGACCTCTCGTCAATTCTCAGTTTCTCTTTACTTGCAGATTAAATATCCCTCTTACTGATATCTTTGGCAAAGTCAACAAAAAGAGGACAAAGACACTGTGGAAGGCCGCACTGGTTGTCTTGTTTAAATGAAGGCAGGCTTGCTGCCAGTGTTTCTGACCTGTGCTCCAACACAGCTGGAGCTAATAGCTTCCTTCCTTTCTCTGTGGTTTACTGGCTGGGAGTTGACCTTGGGGTCAACATAAATGAAAATCCACTTAGAATATAGCCTACTTACAGTCCCTGAAACAATCTCTGGGACTTTCTTATTCCCGTACATATCTACATCTTTATTTGCAGGCTGCAAATGATTAGTTGGCAGTGGTCTATCCTCAAGCATAACAAAGGGGTTCATGCTTCACAGTTTAAGATCTACAGATACATATTTCAGTGTAGTCATTGTGGAAGGCCAATTAATCATTCAATCAATCAATCACTTGGATCCCCAGTATTTAAAAATAGTTTTGAACTGAAATGTTTGATAGTGAGGGAGGTCTTTATGATCTCATGTAACCTTAGGTGTATTACCGCTGACTAGATGTGTTTAGTTGGATGACAACAATTAAAGCAATGATACTGTATTTCAGATTTTGGGATGATAATGAAAGTTATGTATTCTGAGGTGTGATCGTCTGTAGCTGCAGTCACCACAACCTTCCCCCCCACCCTCACCGCAACTTCATCCCCTCACCCCCACAGGAATTCAACAGAAATCCTTTCACGTAGTGATTTCCCTTCACGAGGCTACAGAAATGTGTTATCGATAGATAGATACTTTATTTATCGCATACTGGTAAATCATTTTGTCACAGTAGCAGTGTTGACAAGCATTAGACGAGTTAAACATGTTTTATAGATACAATAAGATACAAATATAATACAATTAAAATTAACAAGTATTTATGATAAAAATTAAAATTAGCATCAAGAAATTCACAATAGAAAGGAACATACAGTTGCAAGAAAAAGTATGTGAACCCTTTGGAATTACCTGGAATTCTGCATAAATTGGTCATAAAATGGAGGAAGCCACTGCTGTCCAGAAAAAACATTGCTGCACGTTTGAAGTTTGCAAAAGAGCACCTGGATGTTCCACAGCACTACTGGCATATATTCTGTGGACAGATGAAACCAAAGTTGAGTTGTTTGGAAGGAACACACAACGCTATGTGTGGAGAAAAAAAGGCACAGCACACCAACATCAAAACCTCATCCCAACTGTGAAGTATGGTGGAGGGAGCATCATGGTTTGGGGCTGCTCTGCTGCGTCAGGGCCTGGACAGATTCCCATCATCGACGGAAAAATGAATTCTCAAGTTTATCAAGACATTTTACTGGAGAACTTAAGGCCATCTGTCCACCAATTGAAGCTCAACAGAATATGGGTGATGCAACAGGAGAACGACCCAAAGCACAGAAGTAAATCAACAACAGAATGGCTTCAACAGAAGAAAATACGCCTTCTGGAGTGGCCCAGTCAGAGTCCTGACCTCAACCCAATTGAGATGCTGTGGCATGACCTCAAGAGAGCGATTCACACCAGATATCCCAAGAATATTGCTGAACTGAAACAGTTTTGTAAAGAGGAATGGTCCAAAATTCCTCCTGACCGTTGTGCAGGTCTGATATGCAACTATAGGAAACGTTTGGTTGAGGTTATTGCTGCCAAAGGAGGGTCAACCAGTTATTAAATCCAAGAGTTCACATACTTTTTCCACCCTGCACTGTGAATGTTTACATGGTGTGTTAAATAAAAACATAAAAACATATAATTGTTTGTGTGGTTTTAGCTTAAGCAGACTGTGTTTGTCTATTGTTGTGACTTACAGTAGATGAAGATCAGAACACATTTTATGACCAATTTATGCAGAAATCCAGGTAGTTCCAAAGGGTTCACATACTTTTTCTTGCAACTGTACATCTCAACACCTACA
>NW_011366718.1:0-3879 GCF_000735185.1 Notothenia coriiceps
TGTCGTATTGTTATACTGATATTCTGTACAAACTGTGAAGTCCACTGAGACAAATGTAACATTTGTGATATTGGGCTATATACATAAACATTGATTGATTGATTGATTGAAGGAAAACATTGACCCTTGATTTCAGGCAATTACATTTACAACAGCACGACAGACACACACAGACACACACACACACACACACACACACACACACACACACACACACACACACACACACACACACACACACACACACACACACACACACACACACACACACACACACACACACACACACACACACACACACACACACACACACACACACACACACACACACACACACAGAGAGCTGGTCCAGTCAGGGAGATGAAATGGTATCTTACTCTAAATCAGTCTGATGCTTTTCTAATGGGCGGTGTGGCAGGATACAGGATGAAGAAAATCAATCATGTATAACACCACAGCGAGCCGAGGACTGTCAAGTTTGTCAGCTAATTTCATGCTAATAGAGTCCCCAACCTGGGGTTATTTTTAACCTCATCACTGTTCTGATCACGCTGAATCGCAAGCCCTTTGCTCACGTGTCATTAATTAAGCAAAAAACATCAATCATGATTCTCTCTCTCCCCTCAGTACCCGCCAAGATCACCAACATATCGAAGGACGTCACGGTGAACGAGGGCAGCCCGGTCAGTCTGATGTGTCTGGGGGTGGGCCGGCCCGAGGCCAACGTCATCTGGAAGCATCACTCCCCAAGCGGTAAGCTGCAAGGTTTTCTTTTCAAATGTATATTTATTCCTCAGTCTTAAAGTTGTCTTTTAAGTAAGACATATTTAAAAAATAATAGGTTTGGTTCATACAGGTTGAAAAATAAGATTAAGAGCAAAATCCAGATATTTCTGTTTGCTGAAACAGGAACAGGATCTGCAACTTTGTAGTTGGTGGGAAAGGAAATCTTATTTTTTCTGATGCTTGGAAAATCTGTGTTTTGGTGCATTTGTATGTTATCTATTTATAAATCCTTGGCCCAGCTGGGTTACTCTGCAATGTGTTTTTTTCATACATGTTCATCATTTTCTATTCAAACTGTGAAAGGTTAATTCAGGAATTTCACTGCAACAGCATTACCTCGGTGTTGAGGTGACTGAACCCCCCCTCCTACACACACCTCCACTGCTTGCTTCACATGAGTATTCGCCTACGTCCATATCAGCCATTTACCTCCAGCGGGTTATGAATGTGTAGCTTTTGTGTTAACATATCCACCATTATGATGGATCATGCCCGGCTCTAATCTATTGACTAAGGCTGTGTTTCCTTTTCAACTTGGTGGATTGAAGGGGTTGAAACGGCTCAACCTGTGGCCTGACAGGAACCAACTCCAATCCAGCATGATTTGGCTGGAGGCCCCGCTGCTTTAGTCTGTTCTGTCCCGGCCTGAAGGAGAGCCAAGAAGCTTTGTGTGCCTGTGTGTGTGTGCATGTGTGTGTGTTCTGTGTTCTAATTGTGTCGGCTGCACGCCTCCCACTGAGCTTTCAGTGGTGTGAGTCATGCGCTGCCTCTCTGTAGGATCAGATGTTCAGCCTCCAACATGAATGCTCACAGCCCAGCTGTTCCTCTCCTCCTCTCCTCTTCTCCAGCCAGCAGAGTATGGGTCCCGCAGCCCAGTGGCTGTCCTGCACCCCAGCATCCACATCTCCAACTGTCTATTTATGGGTTACCCAGTTTTTACTTTGATTTTCCCACAAAACATTTTTCAAAGTGTGAATTGTAATCACATTCAAGGGTCAGTCTTAATGAATGATACACACCCACCAGCCAGATGGTGTCATTAGCTCTGACTGTGAACTTGGTTACCTCCCTCTGGGGCTCTGAGTGTGATATGTTTGATAAACATAGAATTTGGCACTTGTTTACCACTTAAAAGCTAAAATGATCCCCTTTAATATTGTTATGTTTCACTCCAATATTAGCTACTGCAATTAATGTGTTGCTAAATGTGGATACAAGTTGCATTACGTAATGATCGGCTTTTACTGCTGATATCCTGTTCAGCAAAGTGACAAGGTAAGGACAGAGGGAAAGAAACTGAAGGGCAGCAGTGTTAGAATGGCATTAGGGACATACATTTATATTTTTTAAATAGATAAAATAAATGGGTTAATTTGTTGTTGAGTTGTTTGAAATTGTTTTAAAGCACCTTGGTTGATGAGCATGACATATGAACACAGTGTGTGGGTTCCAATAAAGGCAATAATGTAAAAACAGTAGAACGTAAGAAGTCCCTAACATCCCTGAGGCACAGCAGCAGAGGAGGGGCACATGGAGCAACTAAATCACGCTTGAAAATACAGGTATCTGTTGTCAGGGAGCTGTTATTGTGTGTGTGTGTGTGTGTGTGTGTGTGTGTGTGTGTGTGTGTGTGTGTGTGTGTGTGTGTGTGTGTGTGTGTGTGTGTGTGTGTGTGTGATGAACGGAGACACACAGATTTATTTTGAAAAGCTTCCCTACACAAACAGCTGCTCCTGAAATATGTTGTGTAAAATATTTTATTAATATTTCTGAATGAGTCTTTGAATCCAGTTAATTATGAAGGTGTCGGATTTAAATCGTCTCTGTGAGCGGCTGGAAATAGCCTCCAGATGTCTGAGTCATTATGGGATGTCTGGCATCACATGGGTGAAATTAAAATGACAATATGAATAGTGACTGTTGGTACGAGATATGACAGAATTGAATACACAAAAACACCTTTTTAATCGGTAAAATAAAGACTAATCAAGTCGGGATTCTGTGATAGGCGGGACGGGGGTGAAGGGGGCGGGACATCACTAAGCAGTTGGCCAATCAGAGCAGACTGGGCTCTGAGAAAGCTACAACCCGGTGTAACCATTAGGAATACAATATTAAAGCAATTAGACTTACAATTAAACAGCTTAATGGAGCAGCAGGTGTTATACCGTTACCTGCTGGAACACCTGTGTGATGTCATCACAGCTCTGCTCTCTGATTGGCTGATTCCTGCCTGCTGGTTTCACATCAGTTACTTTACTGCCTCTGTTTCTGTTCAACGACCTTTATACAGAAAGGTCAGCACTGCCCAGCTGCTCAGTGTGTGTGTGTGTGTGTGTGTGTGTGTTTCCACAGGGAGCATCAGACCTGTTGTGTGTGTTGTTGGTGCTTGTGATGTGTGTGTGTGTACGCTGTGTGCGTCGTGATGGTGTGTGTTGTGATGCTGGTGTGATCGTGTGTAGTGTGGTTAGATACGATTGTGTGTGGTGGCTGTACCTCCTTTTGAAGACGCGTAGTTCTTCGAACAACGACTAACTCGCAGGGTCTGCTACCGCGTAGGTGTGCCTCAGTTCCAATAGGTGAGTGTTGTAGTGTTAAACAAGAAGTCAGTAGTAGTCAAAGGAGGATAATTGATCAATAAATCTTGACTTACGACCTTATCAGTATTTCGTTTATTTCACCATACAACCAGATGACTAAATCACAAAACTTATGTATATCTGTAAATGTCGTAGAGAATAGTTGGGAGGGACACCAGCCACTACATCTCCTACCCTATGCGAAGCGGCGACGAGCGAACGAACTACACGATCAGACAATCACACAGCACAGAACACGAGCGAACAGACGGCAATTCGATCACACTCGTACATGCTACCCAGCATTACATCTAAATCAGTCGATGATGACGAGCAGACGAACGCAAGTAGTGCTTCATCTTCCAATGATCCCCAAGACAGAGTAGTGTGTGTGTGTGTGTGTGTGTGTGTGTGTGTGTGTGTGTGTGTGTGTGTGTGTGTGTGTGTGTGTGTGTGTGTGTGTGTGTGTGTGTGTGTGTGTGTGTGTGTGGTGTGATGTTGTAGTGGTGGAAAC
>NW_011366718.1:6063-6844 GCF_000735185.1 Notothenia coriiceps
ATTGTGTGTGTGTGTGTGTGTGTGTGTGTGTGTGTGTGTGTGTGTGTGTGTGTGTGTGTGTGTGTGTGTGTGTGTGTGTGTGTGTGTGTGATGAACGGAGACACACAGATTTATTTTGAAAAGCTTCCCTACACAAACAGCTGCTCCTGAAATATGTTGTGTAAAATATTTTATTAATATTTCTGAATGAGTCTTTGAATCCAGTTAATTATGAAGGTGTCGGATTTAAATCGTCTCTGTGAGCGGCTGGAAATAGCCTCCAGATGTCTGAGTCATTATGGGATGTCTGGCATCACATGGGTGAAATTAAAATGACAATATGAATAGTGACTGTTGGTACGAGATATGACAGAATTGAATACACAAAAACACCTTTTTAATCGGTAAAATAAAGACTAATCAAGTCGGGATTCTGTGATAGGCGGGACGGGGGTGAAGGGGGCGGGACATCACTAAGCAGTTGGCCAATCAGAGCAGACTGGGCTCTGAGAAAGCTACAACCCGGTGTAACCATTAGGAATACAATATTAAAGCAATTAGACTTACAATTAAACAGCTTAATGGAGCAGCAGGTGTTATACCGTTACCTGCTGGAACACCTGTGTGATGTCATCACAGCTCTGCTCTCTGATTGGCTGATTCCTGCCTGCTGGTTTCACATCAGTTACTTTACTGCCTCTGTTTCTGTTCAACGACCTTTATACAGAAAGGTCAGCACTGCCCAGCTGCTCAGTGTGTGTGTGTGTGTGTGTGTGTGTGTTTCCACAGGGAGCATCAGACC
>NW_011366719.1:0-5463 GCF_000735185.1 Notothenia coriiceps
TGCGCACATACAGTAAAGATATAACAGTTTCCCGCGTATCTACCAACTTGGACTCTGATATTTGCAGAAGAATAGTACAAAGGAAACCTTTGCTGCTATTTAGCAAAAAGACCTTCATTATTCAAACTCATAGAACGCAACTTTTTCTTCTGACCAAACACCTCCGAGACATAGTTCCGGCGGTAAATTCTCAACATACTCTAAGAATAGCATTCCAATTCAGATTCATGGTGAACTCAAGTTCCTTTTTGAGAGAGAACTCCAGCTATCTCTAATTGGCATCAAAGTTCAGGATCGCTTGTTTGATTCAGGAGGATATGAGTCATAAATAATTACCAATAAGTTTGCAAATCTGAATGCGACAGCAATTATTTTGATTTGCACCCAACCATGTAGTTTAATCCTTGCCCTTGAAAATCTGTAAGAACATTGCACTGAAAACTAGTTAAAGCTTTGAAAGGGGTGTTGGAATATGCTCTATATGTTATACAATATATATTTAAAATGATGTGATAAAATAAAACTATAAAGTAGATCATGAAATGTAGGATTTGTGTGAATTCCTCATATTGTAAAGGATAGTTAGAATAACAGCTGCTATTTAAGAGGATATGCAAATAAAATGATCTCTATATATCATGATTTTAAATGACATGAATATAGTGATAAAAACCAATGTTGTCTGTCTGTTAATGATGTAGTGAATGTCAACACTTAACTTGAACTTTGTATTTTCTGTGTCACAACTGTGTACTTTTCCTAATTGATGTGCAAATGTATACAGCAAGGTGCTACAAAATGTAATCAGAACATCTCTCCTACAGCGCCTGAGGATTAGGGATATCTTTCAGAAGTCAACACACAGGAACACTAATGGTCATGTATAAACAGGATTCAATAACTGTGTTAATGTTTTGTTAACAGATTGGCTGCAAGTTCGTTGTAGTGCTCTTCATCTATTTCCTGGCCACCAACTACTACTGGATGCTGGTAGAAGGCCTCTACCTCCACAGTCTCATCTTCATGGCCTTCCGATCAGACTCCAAATACCTCTGGGGCTTCATCCTCATCGGATGGGGTAAGAATGATAAATTACCATCTCACACATAACACCTATGATATGGTGCAGCACAACTTAGGGCCTGTGTCCACAAAGTGCCTTGGGCAGAGCGTTTTCATAAAAAAAGGTTCTGAGGGCTTTTTTAATTGTTTATATGAAAATATATTTTGACAGCGTATCAGTGTTCTTATATGAAAGGGTAGCTTCACCTCCTTGGATTTTAATATGTTTGTGCTACTTTATAATTGCTTGACATCGTTTTTCAACATGAATACCCACGGGGAGATTTGTGCACTCACATTTTGTTTGTATGAGCTGAAAAAAGATGCTGGTGCTCAGAAAAAGGTGCTATGTGGATACAGGCTCTGAAACGTCCGTTCTAAACAATCCCCAGAACACATTGTAGCCTAGACGCAAAAATGAAGTTTATACCAAGCCAAAAAGCCAATTGGGCAATGCTCTAAATCTGAATTATTTTAATGACCTGCAGTGTCTATTTTCTGGTTGCAAAAAAAGACTAAATGTATGGAAGTCTATGAAACAAATAACCCCAGTTCTCACTTGATGTATTACTTCTGTCAACATTTTTCTGATGCGTTTAAGGTCTCAAATGCTAGTTTAAATTCTTCACAGTTCATTTTCAAAATAATGGACCTGTTTTAAAATAAAGTATTTCATTCTTTAGTTGAATTCTCAATTTTTGGTACATTTGGAAACTCTACAGTTGACCAGAGGGACGCGGGTTCAAATCCCCAAACAGACCAAGTTTACGTCAACTGGTACCTGGTGAGATGCTAGTTCTAACCATAGACTATATATAAAGGCTCTAACCTGTGGGCACTGCTGAGGTGCCAGTAAGCAAAACATTGGACCCCCCCTTCCTCTCCCGGTGTTTTATAGTCGCTGCCCCCTACTCATTATACTACCGAGATTGATTTAATGCAGAGTCACATTGAGGGGGTTGAGTGATCCTACAGGGAGAAAACACATACTTGTCAGTAGGAGATGTATTTAATTTATTCACACAGAAAAACACATCCTGACTCCTGCCCTCCTGAGTCAAAACAAAAGGCACTGTGACACAATGATAAAATAACCTCTTACTGACCTCAAAAGACTGACAAACAATAATACGGATTATGATAGGGCACAAGCTAATAGATCACAATGTAAATGTATTGTACTGTATGGATAATTAAAATGTGTGCGGTAATACGCAGTATTCTACATGTTCTTGGGATTTTGGTAAAGGATTGGAGAATTTGTGTCAAACACACACTACATTATGTTAAATCTGTGAGTTCTATATCCTAGTCAACAGACCTGTTCTTTCCTTAATAAACACTTGCATATTTTTTTGTTTAGTTTGATTAACTATTGGAAAGACTTTGTCTCATTTTCCCTTGTGCATGTGCAGGGCAAAACGTTCCGTTCCGTATCAATCAAAGGGCTGTGTATTCCACTCGTGTCCGTGTTTGCCGGACTGTGACCGCCATTAAGTGACAGACCAGCACTAACAAACAATCTCTTAAAGCCTTATAGGATGTCTTGATAGGTTCAAAATCGGCTCTGTCAATGTATACATCCAGCTCTTCATTTTTCCCAGGAGACATAGGCACCAAATTCATTCTGCTGCACACATTTTCTCTGTAACATGACAAGTTATTAAAGGCCTTGCTGATGCATGGCAGTGCTCAGTGATCACGATGAGATTGTGGATAGATCCGTGCACTTTGCTCCGCTCTCACACATCAGACTCATAGCCTCTGTTACTTTTAAAAAAAAAGTTTTAGCTACAGATAAGATGCATTTCAAATGTGACTCTCTGCTAGAACATATACTGTATTGAAAGACGGGGGAGGACTTATCATGTAGTTGAAGTTCAACTGATAAATCATGGTGACTGTGAAGAAGCTGCCATATTTCCATTGGATGCTTTAGGAGATGAAATTCTGCAAATTCCCCATTTGCATTTCAGGCGTCGATCTCGCACAACCACAATCCTCATCATATACAATCACTTCGGGGAAGATTGTAGATGTATTCATGAGGCTAGATAAGTAATTTCTCCATCACAAACCCTGGTAGTAGATATTCATTCGTACATCTAGATATGCAAGATTTACAATTCAACGTGCTACCATAAATCCGCAAATTCTGCTGTTGATTTAGAGTGTTGATTTGTCTTGCTACAGTAGCCAATATCATTTTTCAATTGTTAATGTATACTGTTGATGATTTTTATAAAAAAATTAAACAACATTTTCTCCCCCCAACCCTGAGGTATCTAACAGATACAGCATTTCATCACAGTGCCATTTTCCTTCCACAAAATAGTTTTGATCTTTAAAATCTGTATAACACTTTGTATTCTTATCCCTAAAATTGCCTTACGGCCCTGTCTGCTCTTGATTCTTGAAATGCATATTAGGCTGTTTGCGTGCATGATATAAAAACCATAAACATAGTCTACACACGTTCAGAATTTATCAGGAAAACATGTTTGATAATTGACTATATTGACACTAAATCTTTGCTGCTTATTTTTAAAGAATTGTATAAATGAAAAAAAGATAATAATAACTGTGCAGTGAAAGCGAAATCAATAACAACCCACACAATTCAGAACAATGGCTAGTCTTGTTGTTAAGTTTAGTGTTAACTTTATGAGGACTTCTCAAAGTTTGGATGTCTTTGTCCAAAGCATTACAGCTTTCTTCTAGAGTTAATTGCAATGCATAGTGTCCGTGCCATTCTGTGCCATTTTACTTAATAAGAATACATCAGAAATGCTGCAATGTGTCAAGATACAGTACATGAGCTGCTTTTGCTGTTATGGGGAAGTACAAATAAAGCATTACAGCTCCTCTCCCACTTGCGTGAGTATACCATGTCCAGGGCAAAGCTACATTTTTTCCCATCACAATCAACCATTAGCAAATATGACTTGAAGGATATATTTTGAGCATAAAAGCAATGATAAACACAAATAGTTTGCTGGAGACTTTAAACTGATGTTTTACAATACTGATGGTTTTACTAAAGCTTCGTCAAGGATGATTGACAATGGCAAAACAAGGACAAAGAAATGTGTCGGTAATTTCACCACGATCCAATCGAAGCCAGCCCATTTACTTCAAGTGTTTATCTTAAGATGAGTCATTTTGAAAACTTGTCAAAACAATATTAGCAAGACAACGTATCATTACCGTCTTTTCCTTGCATACCATAAAAAAAAGTCAGTGCCAATCTTAATTCTTATCATTTTGGGGAGTGTGTGGGAGAACTTTGGGGTTTAAGCCTTTGTAGACCATTTGCATGCACTAAAACCGATATAACACACTGCAGGAAAGGGAAAACCCCCAAAAGCATAATAGGGCCTCTCTAAAACAATGTTTACAACTATGCTAACCTTTATTCTTCTTCCTCAATATCATGCATGATAATGACAGGACATTTGTAATGTGTCCTTGACAACGATTCAGGTAAACAAAGTATGTGACATCATCCAGACAGCACAGCTCATTGTCTGTTGTTTGTCCATTCATTTCAGGTGTTCCAGCTGTTTTTGTGGCAGTGTGGGCGATTGTCAGGGCAACGCTAGCAGATGTAAGGTGAGAGAGCAAATTACAATATGTTTAAATACAGGTCTTCTTTTTACACCAAAAATACCAAGGTTGAAAAAAGGTCAACAAGTGGTATGGATAAGCTTGAATATAAACAAAACAAGAGCCACTAAAACAACTTTGGGAATTATCTTATAATTGTGCTGACATTCAAATCAACAGTGAAATATATTAAAAATATTCAGGATTTAATTTGCAAAATAAACTCTTTTGTTGGATGGAAACTTCGCTCTCCTGGGAAGGCTTTCCAAATGATTTCGGAACCTGGCAGCTGAAATTTGCTCGCAATGCCATGTTTGCTCAGCTCACAGTCGACTTCCTCAAAGAGGTTTCATGCGGGGGGATCAGGGTCCTGAAGCAAGCTTTTCCACACCAAAACTTTTAGAAAAATGGATATCGCTCTGTGCACAAGGGTAATGTCTAATGTAGAAAATGGTAAGGACAATTCCTAAAACTGATCCACATCCTCTTAGTTTTCATTGCAATCCCTTTGATTGGCCTAAACCAGGGGTATTCAACTACAATTGAAGCACTCCTTTGTGCATCAGTCAATCCTCACAGTAAACACAGAGCTAAATCCCAGATCAAATGCACGCTGAAGGTTCTTTGAGCATGTTTTCTCTCACTGATTGTACTGTTAAGTTAAATGTTTGTTGTTTGTGTTTCATGTATTGTGTCTGGATACTTTGTCTGTTGATGTTGGACATGGAGCTGCTGTGACGCAAGTCAAATGTCAGACTTGATCTGACCAATAAAGTATTATCGTATCGTATCGTA
>NW_011366720.1:0-2500 GCF_000735185.1 Notothenia coriiceps
TGTAGTGTGTGTTCATTCAGTGTGTGTGTTGTGCGTTTGTATTTGAAGGTGTTCCTGTTATTGTGTCCAGCCTGTTTCTGCCGGGCTGAGGATTTTATTACGTTGACTTCATCTCGCAGGAAGTCGGCTCAATCGGAGGCGTGGTGGGAGCGGACCATGCCGAGGGGTGACGTGTGTGTGTGTGTGTGTGTGTGTGTGTGTGTGTGTGTGTGTGTGTGTGTGTGTGTGTGTGTGTGTGTGTGTGTGGAGGTGAGGGAGGTTGGGTGATGACATTATGCATATGAGGCGGTAATTAAAACATGGTGGCCATAATTAGGAACATTGTATAACTAATCAGGCCTAATGAGCATCGGGGGCGGGCCAGGCGGTGATCAAACGGCCGAGTGATGAGGCCTAATGGGCGGGGAGCGGAGTGACAGTCCCTCCGTTAATTCAGCAGCACCGCATCATTACTGTTTATTGTTTGGACAATAATGAGACACACATTTTGGGGGAAAGGAAAATATGCAGTCACATGCATGAAATATGGGTTAAAGGGAAGTGGAAACATATTTATTGTGTATGCAAGATTGTGCGATTTTATTAGTATTATCATTATTATATTAATTTTTATAATTTTATTTGTGTTATTTTTGTTTTGGTGATCATATATTTACGAAGCAGTTACAGGATCCACTTGATCCGTTCCAGACCAGACGCAATGAAAAATGCAATGCCATGAATTATAAAAAGCATAACAATATCGTAGCAGCGATATCAATATTTACACAGGAATCCCAGATCTTGGGAAATCCTTCTAAAGAAGAAGAAAAAGAAGAGTTTGAAAGGTATATCAAAATATAAAGAGGCCTTTTCGAACCATGACACGGTTTAGATCGAATTAAATAATAATACATATATTCTAATGACTGGAAAAGACAGAAAATACAGTATAAATCCTCAGCAAATGGTTCAATTAATGTCTGAAGACGTTGCCAGGCTGTCACTGATATTACATAAGTAAATAAATACACTTTGATTCATTATTGGCATACATTTCCGGAATCGCTCCCCTGTTATAGCCTGTGTGTCTCGTTTGTGTCAAGCTTCACGTTAAATATGCTATTTCAATTCTTATCAATAATGTAGCACACAGCCGCCATTTAAATATTCATTCCGCGTTTACACTCAGTTTATACAGACAGTATATTTGCTGCGTAAAGTTAACACGAGTCATATTCTCTGTTAAAGTCGAATAAAGAAGTGAAAACGACCTGCTGCGCTGCAGACGTCAGACGTCTCATCTTCCTCTGCCAACCTGTAACTGCATCTTTATTTAATGTGCACGAGGAGAGCCCCCCCCCGCCAAATACAGTGTGTGTGCGCGCGAGAGAACGCACTCAGAAAGGAGAGGCATTAACAAATAAAGAGGAGATTTTCAGAATAACTTCACTTATTGTAAAACAGTTTTTTTGGGAATACTGCTGTTTTAATATCAGGCCTCCTGGGTCACACTGAGTGGGTCTTTTTATTTATTTTAATGTATTTATTTGTTGTAATGCTTGTCTTTTATACCAATGAACACGGATGACAAATACGTTTTTTTTTTTATTGGCAAGGGATAAAAAAAACAGATAAACGATTGGAAATGGTCATTTTCAGGGAAAGTAATATTGCATTATTAAATTGTATTCTATTTTAATTAGCTTACCAAATCGACTTAAAAATAATTGCATGGAGTCATAAAGCAAGAATAATAAATCAACTATTAATAATAAACCATTGATATATATATATATATATATAAGTATACGCACATACTATGTACGAATCATTTAAATATAGTATTTACATTATTATTACCATCACTTTTATAATAATCATTATAGTCTTATGTGCTTTAATATAACGATATGCAAAGCATCGATTCACACACCTTGGACTGCTGGACATGTTTCCCAAATGTCTCCCTGTCACGCACACATGCATGCACTACCAAAGTATGTGCACATGCACGCACGGGAATTATGAATAAATCAGCTTTCCTGCAGCAGCCTCTCCTGCTGGATGCTGATCATCCGCGCTGCGCATCGATACTCTAAACCGGTCGGATCAGCAGAGAGATAATGACGGAGCCCGCGGGCCTGCAGCAGACCGGAAGACCGGAAACAGCAAGTCAAAACCGCGGGAAATATTCTGCCTCAGATCTGTTTATTTTACCTGAAAAAATCTGTGGATTTTGATGATATGATATGTTGAAGGTGACATTTTTTTATCTCAAGCATTTATTGCATCCATGTTCCTGCTTTTAGTCTAAACATGTGTCAAATATCATAAATAAGGACTCTCCTGGAATTCCCTTAAGCATTGTGAAGCTATTAACATTTGAAGGTTGGATTTTTCAGTTTACTTTACTAAAACACACATGTATTGCTTATGTGTCTGCCTGAGTCTAAACATGTGTAAAATATAATAAAAATAAGGATTGTCCTCCAGCTGGAGTTTGCAGAAGCATCCAGCA
>NW_011366721.1:0-4660 GCF_000735185.1 Notothenia coriiceps
CAGCTCTACCGAGTGAGACGGAATTATCTGGCACTGGAGTGTGAACATGACCAGGGTTTTATGGAGGAGTTGATTAGATGAGTACAGGTGCTCCTCATTGTGAACCAGCTGAGCCTTCTAACGATCACCACACTGCACAGGAGAGAGAGAGAAGACAGAGGGGAGGGGAGAAAGCAAAACACCTAAACCATAACAATTCATCCAAATCTGTAAAGTAACTAAAATAAATGTAGTGGAGTAAAACCCCAGGTTAACCTTAAAGAAAGCCCTCAGGATTATAAAAGACCCCATCACCCCAGCCACAAACTGTTCTGTCTGCTGCCGTCTGGCAGGCGGTACCGAAGCATCCGGACTAAAACCACCAGACTCAGGGACAGTTTCATCCCACAGGCCAGAAGAATATTAAACACCTGAACTTTTGAAACAACATCCACAACATTAATCTGGCTGCAATTTACAAATTATTTATCTAATATATCATACTCAACTCCAATCACTTGTATATAGACACCAATGTGTTTCCCATCCCCTAAACCTCCAGGGATGTATACAGTTTAATACTGGCAACTTCTAATTATGGGAAATACGAAAACCTCTTTTAAAACTACAATTTTGAATAGTGTGCCGTCGATGGGTTTCATTCTATTTCAAAGTGCTGTTTGACGCTCGGCATAACCTTGGCGCACTGACACTCCAACATCCAATCACAGAGCTTGAGGACTAATCACAGGGTTTGTCAAGCAAAGCGGCTGGTGTAGTCCTAAACGATAGCTGAGGATTAAGGGTAGTGTAGTGTCTTCTGCCATCCTAAACTCCGAAAAAATATTTGTTTCTCCGAATCGAAGGGGAAACATACAAAAGCATTGTACACAATTGAAACCAATCAATGTTGTGTAATTAACGAGGATAATCTGGTGTTTTTGAGTTGATGAGTAGTGCAGATATCACTGTCAAATCAATCGACAGTAAAGAGAATACTTACTTCCAGGTGTAAAATTCTCCGTTATCCAATGGGAATGGAGGCTCATAGTGCCTTTAACTGCCGCCGACATGGACCGATGCGGTGCTTCCCTGAGCGTCAAATACCGCCGCCGATGGGAATACATTGCAATCAGTTGAAAGCTCTTTGAGTCCGTTTATGAAGCTGAAGGAGACTCGGCGCGTCACAACTGCACGCCAAAGGACCCTGACCAAGCGTCGCTATTGGACTATCAGAGAGTGAGACTGTGTTGGTTTCATACTCACACTCAAAAAGACCATGTGTTGTATGTCAAGATTTTCCTCAAAACATGAAAATATAATTGAATATCTTTCAGGTGTTTTTAAAACTGTGCTTGTTTAGTTGATTTAAGTAAAGTTCATATCCGTGCATCTATGACTTTGAAAAGGGTAAATCTAATTATACGTTGTCTAGAAAACTGTCAGTTGAGGGCTCAGTAATGACATTTTACCATGCTTCAATAATCACCTGATAAGCCTGGCTGAAAAGCCTTAGAGGCACTTAATTAATTCCTTGTTTTCGAAGTATTCTGGACGATACTAATAATCCTGCGGAGAGGGATAAATTCCAGGAATAAGCCAATTATTCCAGCAGATACCTGGCTGAGACTTTCCTCTAGGTAGCCAAGGTGCACACTCATGTGACAGTTGAAGTTATAGACTGTATATAAGATGTGGACGTAGTCCTTGTGATGTCACCCATTGGTTGTTGCACTTTGCAACACTTTAAAAGCAGTGCTTCAACAATGTACACTCATTGAACTGCGTGGAGCCACTCTTCAGCACATCTTCTGGGAGAATATGTCCCTGGTGTCCTCTCTAGGCCCTAATGCTAAGCTAACAGTAACATTGCCTTAAAGGTCAGCTATTATGCAATCACTTTTTCATGTATTTTATACATGAAGGTGGGTCCTCTATATGTTAAGATATTTCAGGAAATAAGAATCCATCTCTGTCTTTCCTGATCCATTTATATAAAAACCTGTCTGAAATTGAGCTGATCAGATTTTTGGCCACTTTGTGATGTCACAATGTTTGGGTTGTGCAACCATTAGCTAATAACTAAACACCACATCTTACCTGAATCTCCTCCTCGAGCACCATGTGTTTTTTTGAACCAATCACCTCTCAGAGGGGCGTGGCCAGCAGCTCATTAGCATTTAAAGCTACATACACAGAATCAGCACTTTTGGAACAGGGCTGAAACAGAGGGATGTGATAATTCATGATCTGTTAGAAAAAGAGTATAATAGGGGAGCTTTAAGTTGTAATTTGAAAACAACATGGTAGCTACGAAGAGGATACATATACATATCTGGTTAACAATATGTAGATTTTTTATTTAGAATTGTATTGATCAGATGATCTTAGGGGGCTGGCTGGGCTGAAAAAGGGAATTCATATCATCTTAATCCAGACCAGGGATGGCTTTGTAGGTAATTCCGACATTATTTACTAGAAATGTGTTCCTTACGTAAAGGGCAAACATTGCAGTAACGCTACAATTTGCATTTCCACCTGAACGTTTTGATTAATTTGGTAATGAGTTCTGAGTCATTTGCCATTGTCAGGGGGAGTTTAAATGTATAGTCTAGGAGTGATGATATAAAAGCATGTATGAGACACTGCTGTTCCCATCCTACCTATCCCGTCTGTTGCTTTCTCTTATTTATGACCACAATGTTTCCTGAACGAAGAACTGTTTGTGCCAAAACAAAACCAAAGTAGTGGAAGTACATATAAAAAATGTTTTGCCTCAAATATTATTGTACTGTCCTGGCAATGAGGCCAGACAATACTCATTCTGGTTAATCATAAAAACCACAACGTTTGACCACAAATCGTTTTTTCAGTAAGCCCAACTGACAACTGTGCTCTTGAAGAAACTGTGGAAAATCAAAGTGATAATAAGTACAAAAAGATGTACTCTCTGGGTGAATTTATTGTACTTCATAACATATTAGCCTGCAAACTGAGTGCAGGGTTGTACTCATTGCACAATAAACGTGAAACTGAGATTAAGCATGATTACTTTAGGGAAAGAGATATTGAGGCTTCTAAGATGCATATCATTAGATGTTAATGGTGTTCCTGTTTTTCTAGACTAACTGCCGTCAGTGATTGTTCGCCAATTCAACTGGAATAGCTTTTATTTGTTGTTGTTACTCTCTCCTCCCATTCCAACTCTCTGCGTCCCCCTTTCTCCCCCATCTCTGCTGTCTCTCTTTCTGTTATGATTGGACCTCACTAGCAGAGGGAGTGTTTGGTGTTTTGGCAGGCAGAGTTCTGGAGGCTGCAGTTATCTGGGGGGGGGACGTTTTTCAGACTCCGTGGGCTGACCCCCGTATCCTGTGACGCTGGGACGGGACTTCCTCAGCTGGCCTTATCAGTTAGAACCACAACACTGGCACAGACCCACTGACCAAGAACTTGCAAAACTGGGACTGCTGTCGCCAAAGTATGACGTATGTTCCTCAGGCAAATAACGACGGAGGTATGGGAAAACATCAGGGTTTATGAGGTAAGTCATGTTATGTACATTTGGTTTAACCCGAACACAGACAGCAGTCTCCTGTATCGGAGACATTTTACAAAACATGCTACATGACAATGCTCTATTAAAAAGTATCCTAATGTATTCTGTATATTTTATATTATGTATTTTTTAGATGCTTTATTGATATATGTCTTTTCTACTTCTGCATATATATATGTGTACCATCCATCTGTCCGTCCATCCGTCCATCTGTCTGTCCAGGACAGATTTGCCTGAATAGGTTACTTCCTGATTGTGTGCAAGCAAAAGTCCTGCATTAAAAATTATACTTAAAGGTGGGGTAGAAAGCAGCTCGAGTGCGCTAGAATTTGAAAATACACAGGAAAAAATCTGCCACTTCCTTACAGAGCCCCTCCTCCAACACACACGAACGTGCACATGACCAATGAGGGCACGAGATAAGTTTGTGCACAGGTGGAAGGCTGACAGGCAGGTAGGCCATCCAGTTATTTTAGCCGGACCGGCTAAAATGATTGGTCGTGCTTTTTACAGTACTACGGCTTCCACAGATGACATTTTTTAATGGATTTTTTGTCAAAGCACTTAAGATATTCATTGCTATCGGGATGTTAAGAGCATTCCATGGAATATAACAAAAAGTGTATCTCGAGCCGGTTTCTCAAACTTACCTACCCCACCTTTAAGTAAAAGTACCAAAGTATTAGTAGCCAAATATACCTTAGTTCCAACTTTTGAATAGTTTTTTTATACTGCCAGGTATCCCAATCCAAAATAGTACATCATAATGTATCAGTGAGTTTAATTGTTGTTGTATAAATGAATAATATAGCAGGAGTAACTAGTAAAACATCTCGTCATATAAATGTAGTGGAGTAAAAAGTGCAATATTTGCTTCTAAAATGTAGTGGAGTAGATACAAAAATTAGCATTACATGGAAATAGTCAGTACACTTATCTATAAATGTAATAAGGTTACACTACTTGAGTAAATGTACTTGAGTAAATGTACTTTCCCTGTCTCCGGGTCAACCGGAGCAGGGATGAGTTTTGATTGGACTATGGCAAGCCATTTGAGATTTAGTTCCATATCCCTTGATATCAGACGGCAGCTGCCTACACTAGTTGGCTCTTTGATTTCACCTT
>NW_011366722.1:0-6751 GCF_000735185.1 Notothenia coriiceps
ATTTATTCATTTATAAACATATATATATAAACACACACTATTTTATATATATATATATATACACACATTTATTCATTTATAAACATATATACACACACTTATAAGTACTCACACATGTATTTATTAATGTATACACACAGATGTATTCATTCATTTATACACACACACTCACATATATACACTTTATATTAATTCATTTGTACACACACACATACATATATATATATATATAAACAAAACAACACAATATAATAAAAACAGTTGCAATAATAACATAATATGGTATGATCAATTCTACCCTTTTGTTTTTGCTCCCATATTTCAATTAAAAGATATTTTTCAAAATCAATATTGGTGGGGGCTCTTTTGCAAAGATAATCAATAACACCACCTGACAGTTGTTGCAGATTATACATAATTGTTACTTACACACATGTGCGATGGTCCAAAAAAAGCCAAAATCTGCACTGTAAAAAAATATATACATTTATTAGGCACTCTGAATAAGAGACTGTGTAATAATCATGCCTTTTAATTGGTGTATATGTCTCACCAGGTGAAGGCTGGGACAGTGGGAGGGGTGAGGTAGGAACAGGGGACTGCTGAAAGCTGAAGTCCCAGGATACAATCCCAAGTTGACTGCATGATCCACTTACCTGTTTGCATCTACTGCAGGAGGTCAAGCAGGGGTCATCTGATGTCCTTTAGGTTGGATCAACACCAGCCTCTGGAAAGATTTCATGACTGCAGAGGGCAGTGGACCTTCAGTCATTTAATACTGTGATGTAGGGTAATGGATTTGTATTAACAGGGAGGTTATATGGGATAAAACAGAGGGATGGGGGTGAAGAGGAGTCAGAGTGCGGTGTGGAGTGCAAACTATGCCAAAACTTATATACATACTGTACCTTGCTATACCCGCAACCTCTGTTCCAGCTGAGAGGGTCTTCTCTACTGCTGGCCTGATTGTGAATCGCCTCCGCACATGAAAGCTGTAGGCCTATAGCTGTCAAACTGTGATCACAGTTTAACGATGCAGCCATCAACACATCTAAGCGTATTATGGGGTGTCATCAAATGCCGTTGCTATGGCGACAGATAATTCCCATCAAGTTAGTTCAAAAGTTTGCAATTCAAATATTCTGCTGCTTTTCCAAGCCTTTTTACTTTCTTTTCTTCTCTCATCACACATTCAAGCCCCCAGCGTCAGCTTTTCAACATTAAGCATTCCCACTAGAAATTTCTTCAGGAATTGCATTCTCTAGTTTCAATATGCCTTTGGTCACTTGAGGGCATTGTCTCAAGCTGTAATCACAACACCAGCATATTGATCTGGCAAAACTTTAATTAGAGTCGTGTTACTGGCCACCTAATGAATGTAAGTCCCAAGTTTTGGCAACTTTAAATGACTTTAGAGGGAAAGATATGGCTCTGCTAAATGTTCCACTATGTTCCGCAGCCAATGCCTGACTCTGTCTCTGTCTGCTGCTTGGCAGTGTGTTCAGTGGGCCTGCTGTGGCTGGTAACAAGATTAATGAGATCAATGCATCAAGTGTGGCACTGCCCAGCAGTAAATAGATTTTGGGTTGATGTGCTGCATTTCTAAAAGTCTATTTTATGTGTAAATATTCCGAAATGCCCAAGAGTGTGTTTACTGTACAGTAAGGCAAAGGAAAGACATTTGAAATGATCAAATGATGTGTGATAGATGAAGACATTACATTGGAAAGTGAGGAAACTTCAGTCTGAGGAAGTTTAAGGAATATTTGGACCATGAGCAGATGAGAAAAGTATCACAAGGATTTATCTTCTCCTTTGTATTGTTATATGTTTGTTGTATATGCATGAATATTCTGTAAGCATATCATAATAATAGACTCAAATCAAAGATAGTGAAGATAAAATAATTCCTTGTGGCTTAAATACTACCTTAGACCCTTTTCAAATTACATTTGGTAATTTGATAACATTTTTATAAGAAATAATGATTAATGTCGCTTGCACTTTTCGTTATTCCCCCAAATGACATTTAAAAAAAGGCATGATTTTAATATGGTTATTACTTTTTTAATACTACATTTCCGAAGTGGTTTTGTCTGTATTTTCTTTTATCTTTTATTCTACTCACAGAGAACCAGATCTGTACAGCGTTCAAGTTAGAGACGAGAGCAATTTTCCATAACTCTCAGTAACACACCACCCATGATTGATTTAAAGCTCCAACCTCTCCTCACAGCTGGCCTGTTGTACTCAGATATTGCACATGGAACAAATTCAGTTTCTAAACTGGGAACGCATGATAGCGAGAGCGAGCATCATCTGGTTATCTGACTTCAGAATTTGAAAACTTTTGATAAAGCGGGTGCATGCACTACAGTCTTTGATGAATACATAGAGCTGGGAAAAAAGCAGCTTGTAAAAGTAATATAAACTGGTAACTGCAGGAGCGTGTTGTGTTTTCAGGGCAGAGGAAACATTAGCAGTAAATAATTTCCCTTCCAATAGACCCATAGGCTATGGAGCTTAATCTCAAGAGAAATTAAACCTCTTCCAGATGCCTGCAATGCTGAGATAAAGGAATATTACTTCACGAGGAAATGGACAGTCATGCAAGATAGTCGATAACATAACTACTGTAGGTTATGGTGTTGAACACCTGTGCAAACCCCTGCACATTAAAGTTAATTTTGCACCACTGGTTCTGTGAGAAAAGGCTGCCTTAGAGAATAAACACACAGTCTAAGATTGAATGATCTTAAAGAAGACCTGAGGCTTTTAATGACCTAATGCCCCTTTAATATCAAGAAATGGACACAACAAATAGGTCTCTAAATATTATCTTTGGCAGATGTGTTCAGATCTATATGGCCTCTGTGGGCAGACGTGACGCTTGCTCTGACTCCATGTGCTGCCTCCATCTAGAGGTCAGGCCATAGATGCTGCCTTCCTTAATGGGAGCGTGGGCAAGAGGAAATAAGCAAGGCATAGGACAGGACCTGTCTTCAAGCGGAGGATGTGAACCGAATTCACTCCCCCCCCAGCAGTCACCGTGTGGGTTTCGAAGACATTGCAGTCGAAGAAATGACACTTCTAGACGGATCTCTTAACAAATTCACTGGGGTTTTCATGGAGTATGCGATGGAGTCTCTTCTGATAAAGAAGGTTCATGGCAGTAATTCCTCGGATGCTTACAACCCCTTAATAAATCGAGCAGGAACACCCGTGGCTGTCCATTGTTCTCCCCTATCACCTCCCATCATCTGGCCCTCACTCCCATCCGGCACCACTGTATCCCATCATCCATCACTCCAAGGTGTTGTCCAAGAGCGGCTGCTCCTGATCACCCCTGACTAGCCCTGACTGGGGGCTTGTGGTCTCGGTAGTAGATGCAAGTCCTGAAAGGATGTGACAACTTTATTAGGCACAAATCAGGCGGCCGTGCTTCCATTCTCTGCTGGACGGCTGAGCGATGTGCGCCCCGAGCTGTGGTCTTTGTCACGGGTGGGATTCTCCCTCTCTCTCTTTATCCATTTCTTTTTTATTCAAAGCCTCCAAGCTTTCCCCAGACATGATCAGCCCTCCCCTTCGCTCTCAACTCCACTCCAGGAGCCTTTAGGGGACGTATCGTGGCTCGGATTGTTGCTCCTGTCATTGTTGAATAGCGTCAATCTCATCACAAAAAGGACCACACATGTCACTCCAGACCATCGTTAGCTCACATGCAGTCACATCAACCCATCCACAGCATACTGCACGTATAAAGCCAGCTGTAAAATATTTTGAACTTCTAATAAATCCTTTTGACTGCCACGGATCAGGAGGAATACATTCGAAGGCACTGAAAACATGATTGGCTTTACTGGTAATAAATGAGTACAAGGATGAATAATGATTCCCCATATCTCCCGTATATTCTATTTAAGACAGGTGAGAAGATTTATTTCCAAAAGGAGAAATCCCCTCGTCAGTGTGTCACAGCGCCGGGTTAAACAGAGGAAATCCTAAGGAGATTAACACAGCCATGTTCCCAAAGCTTCTCACTGGAGAGCAAAATGGAAATCATCCAATTTCTCAGAGAAAAGTTTAAGCAAATTGAGCAGCATTACGAACAGAGGGGGAAGACAAAAAAGGATTTGGTGCACAAACATATTTCTCTGCACTTCAGCAGCATTCACTCTGGCTTTGTGAACATTTCATCCCTCGGGGGGGGGAGATCAGAAAAGAAAGAAGAGAGGACAGAAAGCATGGACAATTTCCATAAGTCTTCTCCTCGCATATTCAAGAGCAAGTGTATTGTTTGAAAGTGATAAGTCCTTTTTTACAGTCACACTGTTGGAATGCTCTATTTTAACATTTTGGATAGACAGATGCTAGCCTGGCTTGTTGATCTTAGCCTTCAAAAAGAGGACAAATTTAATTCAATGCCAAAGTATTTCAATATCTCTTTGCCAAGCAAATCTTATCACAGAGATTTACCACATACCTTCAGGAGTTGTAGCTCTGGATCAAAGTGACAGGGCCCGCCTACTACGTCAAAGTGGAGGAACTTTGTTTGCCATAGAACTGCGAATAAATACATTTGGTATATTTAAGATGTGGACGAAAATACGACCAAATATGGAGTAGTTTGCCATTTCAGAATGTGTTTATCATTTAGTTGCACATATCCAGGGGTAAACAGTTTTATATATCATTTGTCCATCAGTAAATTAAAATACGAGCACTTTCCACTTGTTTCTTGTTGCACAAAACATCCCCATTTGTTGTAAGAGTAAACAGTCTAGTTTGTGCTGTGCAGCTGTTCTTTAGGCAGCAACTTTGGAATGATGGCAATACTGATATCATTTTTAAAGGATGCAGTTGGACAACATGATAGATCACAGTATTGGTTATGTGGTTTCTTTCTGGGGGAAAGACTGATGCATCATCGTAAAATGTTAACTGAACTGCAGTATTTGATCATTTTCTCCTATCTGGGTAGTATATCATACATGCTGAAGATGAAATGATTGCTCCACACTGGATCTTTACAGCTCAGTTGACATTTTTCAAGGTGACCTATGCTAAATTATTGGCTGATTCCACAATAATTCACCAATCCACAAATGAACCTGATCAGTAAATAAGGACCATTACTTTTTAAAGGCCACGCATAGCAGTGTATCAAAGCTGAGCTGAGTATAACCACGTTACACAGTGAGGGTCTTTTTGCTCTTGTTCTATATATCTTAACATCTGAGTGTTCATTACAATCGGGAAGGTATAAATCAATGTTTACTGTGATGTGTTGGACCGGAGAGAGATGGTGTGTCCGCGTAGAGTATGTGAATGTGCATGTATGAAGCAGAGGTCCAACACCATGACACACAGTGGAGCTGCACACAGGTTAAACACCCTGCAGCTGGGAGCCAGGCAGACGGAGCGGCGGCTGCTAGTTTGAGCCCACGCTGCAAATTAAATTAACGGGAGATGGGCTCATTAGCGCTCGGCTGGCTACTCAGGGAGCCTTCTGGCATCTGTATGCTACAGGCCATACAGGCAAGGCTGTCCCAAAGCATTATTGATTCAGAGCAGATCATTTGGGCTGGACTGTGAAAAGAAACCACATGTGATTTTATAAAAAAGGGAGGGCTTCAGTAGGCAGCAGTTGAAAGAAATGAAATGTGTTCCATTGGTTCCATATTTGATTGTCTCATCGTGGTAATTCAAACCCATTCATATGCCTGTCTGTAAACATTGAATACAAACATCTTAAACAAAATGTGTTTGATTTCTAACTTAAAATGGACCTATCATGCAAAATGCACTTTTGTACGTCTTTATACATGAATATGTGTCCCCGGTGTTTCAGGGAACTCACCAAGTGTCAGAAAATACAACCCTCTCTTTTCCTCCGTACCCAAATCTTTTAAAAATGGGGCTACAACGAGCGGATACAGATTCCATCCGAGCTGACGTCAGCCCGGAATAGTGGGCAGTGACGCTCCACCTATCGGAACACCTCGGCAAATGTCTGCTTGTGTGTTCTAAACATTTTACCTCGGACATGTTTATCAACTTCCCTCAAGTGAAAAGAGGATATGCTTCCAATCTAAGGCTAAAAACTGGATCAATACTGTAGAATGATCGAGGGTCGAGTATCTTTCACGACTCAGGTTTATTATGCAGTAAGTCAAGACATTTCAGTAGGCAGCAACAACACAACTCGCGGGCTTGCTCTGAAGTAAAGCAGTCCTTCCCATGCCGTAAAGCATGTCGCAACACTGTCATAACAGCCTTAACTCTGTATGCATTGTATGCATATGTGACACTCGTGGATTCATCTTATTATTATAGACACATGAATTTCCGAAACATCCTCGTAGATTCATCTTCTTATTATAGACACATGAATTTCTAAACATGAATTTCCAAACATTTGGTCTACCTATGTTGTAAATGTATGATCTCTTCGATTTACACACGGCATCTATTGCACGTTTGTCCGTCCTGGGAGAGGGATCCTCCTCTGTTGCTCTCCCTGAGGTTTCTCCCATGTTCCCCTTTAAACTGTGGGTTTCTCTGGGAGTTTTTCTTTGTACGATGTGAGGGTCTAAGGACAGAGGGTGTCGTTTTCTCATACTGATATTCTGCACAAACTGTGCTGTTGTATTTGTTGTAAAGTGTCCTTTTTGCAAAGTATTTTTACTGTATGTACAGCACTTTGGCTCGACCAAAAATCGTTTTAAAAATGTGCTATATAAATAAAACT
>NW_011366723.1:0-3791 GCF_000735185.1 Notothenia coriiceps
CATTATGACTTGCTTGTCATTGTATTTTCATGTTTTTTTAAAGAAAAATGTACTTGCCCACATTGCTTGCCGAAAGGGCAGATCTGCTGGCACTAACAATGTCTCCTGCTGTGGAGAACAACATCTCGCTAGGGACAGATGTAGCAGATACAGCCAGGTAGCGCTTTGCTAACATGGCAACATAAGGATATTTGGCATTTGTAATAGCTTTGGCTCGGTCTGAACTTTTTGCGAGTGGTGTTAAATGCTAGCGGAGTTGGGTTTGCACTTCAGCCTTTTTTCTTTTGGTACCGGTGATATTCATGTTCGGGTGATGCCTTTTCAAATGAGTGTGCAAGTGTATGTGATGTATTGGCAGCCGCGTAACCAATTTTAGTTGAACAATGCCGACAAACAGCTTTGGTTCGGTCCACCTGTCTTTGTCCGTCATCCTTGTACGTAACTGCGAAACCAAAATGTTCCCAAACCGGAGACTAGGGATGCCAGAAACTGACCATGATCAAAATAGAAAATCGGACAGCCCTGGCGAATAATAATCGATTATTTGATGCCCACCGCCCGCGCGAGAGTGACGTCAACAAACAGCAGTTCCCTAACGTTCAGAGAGTAGCGATCTGTGTGCTCAGTATGTTTGGATCAACATACACATGTGAATCAAGCTTTTCACACATGAACTCAATAAAAAGTATCACTCGCTGCTCCCTGACTGACAGCACTCTTCACCAATGTCTTAATGTTTCAAAACAAAACATTTCACTTCTCCAATTAGAAATTCAGCAATGACAAATCACAAATGAGGTGATAGTAAGCACCTAGTTTACTATAGTAGACGTGTAGTGTAGTATTCATATGTTAGTTATACCCTTATCCCTTGTTATGGGTTTGTGCACTGAAGGGTTTGACAGTTCTTTTTGTATTCACTTAAATGCACTTTGTAATGTGTCTGGGTCAAATGTGACCAAAACGTATGATTTGTTTGTTATTACTTGAAAAGTGAAAAAATAGTATTGCTACACTAGGCTATAGGCTACCTCTTTTTGTTACATTGGAGCTCTTTAATTGTTTATTAATGCACTTTTTGATGTGCATGTGTCATATGTATCCAATTTTATTTTGTATGTGAGGACATTTATTAAGACTGCTATTATTGTATTCAATTAAATGCACTTTGTGATGTGCCTGGTTAAAAAAAAAATAACCAGAATATTTGACTTCTAAAGCAAGCAAATGTAATGCAACTGCACTTATTTTTTTGTATGCACTTTGAGAAGCCTCAGATTCTGTTAAATTAATGCTAATTTGTTGTGTTTTTATGCACTTATTGACGTACCTTTGTTAGATGAATAATTAATAAAAATTGCATGTTTTTCATCTCAGTAATATGTGTTGGTTTAAAATGTGTCATTACCCTTACCCGCTTTTTACAGGCCACTGAATGTGTGGCCCAGCTGCATTTTGTAGTTATAAAATCTGGCCCAACTGAATGTGTAATTGAATAGCCCTGCCCTATATTATGCAGAGTATATAATTATGTATTGAATTCAGGAGACCCCCCAAAATCATGGTCGGAAGCTATCATCACAGTCCTGCATAAAGAGGGAAAGGACCCTTGACAATGTACTAGTAAGTAAGGCCCATACTAGTAAGTAATGCTTCTCAGCTTAGATGCTGAGAAAGCATTTGATAGAGTTGATTGGCCATTTCTTGAGCAAACATTGTTGGATATGGGTTTTGAAAAAACATTTACTACATGGATTAGTTTGCTTTACAAGGATCCTGAATCAATAATAAGAGTTAAAGGTCATTGTTCCGATTTCCAAGTAGACTTTTAAATAGAGAGGGGTGTGAGGCAGGGCGACTCAATGTCCCCTCTTCTTTTCGCGCTCAGTATTGAACCCTTGGCTGAGGCTATACGTCAAAATAAACAAATTCAAGGAATAGCGGACGAGGGTGGGTCAATACATAAAATTGCTCTTTTTGCGGATGACATTTTGCTTTTTATAGAACACCCACTAACTTCTATTCCAGCCCTTATGCAAAGCGTGTACAAATACGGAGCAATTTCGGGATACAAGATTAATTAAGGCAATGATGGTAACAGGGAAATGGACCACACAATTAAACAAGGATGTCTCTTACTGCTGGTCCAAGCAGGGGTTTAGACATCTAGGAATTACTCTTATGTCCCACCCTAAGTATTTATTTGAGACTAATTATAATACATTTATAAAACAAATAAAGAATAACTTGATACGTTGGGAAATCCTTCCCCTCTCACTATTCGGAAGGGTGGAGACGATAAGAATGAACCTACTTCCTTGATTGCTCTTCCTATTTCAATCCCTGGGAATTCCAGCCTCCATTTTCAAGATGTTAAATAAACTTATCTCTAAGTTTATTTGGCAGAATAAGAGACCCAGACAGAGTAAGACTTAAAACTATTTTCCTACCAAAAGATAAGGGAGGCTAGGGATTGCCAAATTTAAAACATTATTATTGGGCTGCTCAGTTAACTGCAATACAAAAGATGAGGAAACAGGATGGGCACAGATAGAGCGGAGTGTAACTAAGGGTGTGTCGTTATCAGTTTTACCTTTTATTGATAGGAAAACTGTCAACAAAATAAAAAAATGAATGGATAAGTCATACCCTAAAGTTATGGACGAGAGGTAAAAAATGGTTAAGGTGCCCAGAATCAATATCAAGAGCAATGCCGATTGTAGGCAATATAGAGTTTCCTCCTTCTACAAGAGATGGAGGATTTAAAAGATGGGCCGATAAAGGTCTAATCACAATTAATCAAATATTTGATGGAACAGAAGTTAAATCCTTTTCCCAACTACAAGAACGATTTGGGCTCCCATCAAATGAACACTATATTACGAGCCACAAGGAGAGAGAGGCAGTTAGAAAAATCTAAACAATATTTGATTAGTATTGCAGAACAGTGCTTCCCAACTAAAAAGCATGTCTCTCACTTATATAAGAGGCTAATGGCGGACGACTCCCAAAATACCTGGAATGTTGTTCTTGCTATACATACAGAAACATACATTCCGGACCAGATGTACAAATTACAGATACTACTATTAATTGCCAAAAAGACGATAACTGTGAACTGGAAAAACGTAAAACCTCCGACAATTATTCAGTGGAGGCACAGACGTAAACAGGTCTACACAATGGAAAAGCTGACGGCAAGTCTACAAATGAGAATGACTCCTTTATCAAAAGGTCGGACGGTGTTGAAAGATACCTGGATGTATAGCTGGTTCAAAACGGTTGTTTTAACTTAATTGAGTTTCAAAAGAAAATTATGGAAAATGTCCATGTGTAACCGATCCTGCTCTGCTAAAGATGTGAATCCTCGTTTAAAATGCTTTTACCGGTATTTATTTTTATTTACTTTGCTATTATTCATAATTTTTTTATAATTATCTTATTTATTTCCTTATTTTAAAGGGGACCTATCATGCAAAATGCACTTTTTGATGTCTTTTATACATAAATATGTGTCCCCGGTGTGCCGGGGAACTCACGCAGCGTCAGAAAATAACCCTTTTCCTCCGTACCCAAATCTTTTAAAAACGGGAGTACAACGAGCAGCTACAGATTTGCTGCCGATATGACGTCAAATCGGCGGCGGACCCACAGAAAGTTTATATCAGAAACAATGCCTGACATGTTTTGGACGTAATCTCGTCTTTGTTTACATTAGCAAGCCTCGCTAACACTCAGAGCTAACCTGTACTGGAGAGCACATGTGTTTAAAAAGCAGGAATAAAAAAGGA
>NW_011366724.1:0-9398 GCF_000735185.1 Notothenia coriiceps
CGGCGACACACAATGATCCTGATAGCTCTGCACTGGCCTGCAATGTACTGGGTGGCGAAGATATATCAGCTGCTGTGCGGACAGACGTGGCAGCTCCCACTACGCAGGGACATACTGTCTCAGGCGGGGGGGACGATCTTTCACCCACACCCAGAGCGCTTGGCACTATGGGCCTGGCCCGTGAGTGGTACAATCTGAATACAGTGGGGCTCCCTCAGAAGGTGATAAACACTATTCAGAGTGCAATAGCTTCCTCCACCAGGTCTCTCTATGACCGTAAGTGGAGGGTGTTTGAGGAGTGGTGCCTTCAAAAAGGCACATCTCTTTTCAATGTCCTGTCGGGGTGATTTTATCATTTCTACAGGACCTAGTTGATAAACACAGAGCTTTCTCTACGATCAAAGTGTACCTGGCTGCTATTGCTGCATGCCATGTGGGCTTTGAGGGAAAGACGGCTAGCCAACATCCTTTGGTCTGCCGTTTTATGAAAGGGGTTCGCAGGCTCCTCCCTGTTTCCAGGTCACTGGTGCCCTTATGGGACTTGGCAGTGGTTTTAGAGTGGGCAACTCGACCTCCATTTGAACCCCTGGAAGAAGCTGACATGAAACACCTGTCACTGAAGACAGTGTTGTTACTGGCTCTGGCATCTGCCAAGCGAGTCAGTGACATTCATGCGCTCTCTCTACATCTTTCATGCACTCAGTTTGCCCCGGGGCAAACGAGAGTGTTGCTGAAGCCCAACCCTGCCTTTGTACCTAAGGTGGTTAGCTCATGTACCCCCATTGACATTGAGGCATTTCCTCCGCCGCTGTGTTCCTCCGAGGAACAGCGGCCGAATTTGCTGTGCCCAGTCCGTGCTTTACGCACCTATATGGACAGCTTAAAAGAGTTTTGATGCAATGACCAACTATTTGTATCCTGGGCTAACCCTCATAAGGGCAAGCCCGTTACCAGGCAACGGCTCTCCCACTGGATTGTGGAAGCGATTCCTCTGGCTTATACGAGTCAGGGTTTGCAGGCACCAACGGGCCTGCGTGCTCATTCTACTCGTGGACTGGCTACATCCTGGGCTTTGTTCAAGGGTGTTTCCATCCAAGACATTTGTGCAGCAGCGAGCTGGTCCTCACCGCTCACTTTTGTCCGCTTTTACAGGCTAGATGTCTCTGCTCCAAGTGTGGCCCGCGCAGTGCTGGGCCCCGTGTTGAGACAGGGTTCTACCTGTTAAGTTCTGGTTGTTTTGGTGATTTTCGAGATAAGCATGTCTAGCAATACGGGAGTTTCAATATCCCATAGTGAGACATTGAACGGAGTGTTATGAATGAGATCTATAGGTTACTTACGTAACCCCAGTTCTCAGAGTAACATGAAGTGAGATGTCTCACTAGACGGACCTTCTTGCTAAGGCGAAGCGAGAAGAGGTGCTTATTTTGAATGACGCTGCATCGTAGCGCAAGCTACTTATAGGGTGGGTGGATTCCCTGACGTAGACGTCAAGATCACCAGCCAATCAGGATTGGCGTAATGAGATTGATGCTTCTGTTTGCATACGCGTTGAGGTGCATCACATAGTTAGACATCTCACTTCATGTTACTCTGAGAACTGGGGTTACGTAAGTAACCTATAGTTTTTTGTTGCTTTAATTCAGTTTGGAATGAACAGGTGTCAGATATAAATAGTCCTGAGACCAGCACTTGGATTCAGCCTTCAATTATAGTGATGAGTGACACTTGAGAAATGCACACAAAGATTTAGTTGATAATTTGTGGGATTTCCCAGGTTTCAAGACCTATAGTTAAAAGCCGCTCTTACTGGCTGCACCTGCATCATCTCCCTTGCTTTTTTCTCTTTCGTCTCTCTCTAATATTGCTGCAGGTGTGTCGGTTTATGACAGAAATAACCATTTAACAGTAGCTCTGTCTCGCCTCTAACCTCCGGTGTGCTGGCAGGAAATGAGGAACTATGGTTCGTAAAGATTTTCAAATGGAACACGTTACACAAGAGCAAATTACACTTTTATATAGAGGGCACTCAACATTAGCTTTTTTACCGTACTATTTGTGTAAGTAAAGATTTAGATACAATGCAAACAAATAAACAGCAAGTTACCTCATACAATTTTAAAGACTGAAGAAAAATACTTTTAACAAAACAAGTGATATGACGTTCAGTCCTGATAACCGATGTACTCAACTCAGTTGCTAACCTTCCAAGTTTTCATGTAAAGCGTATTTTGAAGTCAGCTTAGATAAACTTTTGTTTGTTGTGGTTTCTTTCCCTCCTCTCTGACCTTTTCAATCTCTTTTGTTTTTATCTCCAGCCATTTATTCCAAATGGCAAACTTAGACTAAATCTTGAGGTTTGGGGTTAATCCATGCATGGGAACCTCGACCAGTTTATCTTCGTGTTATGCCGTTATCGTGCTGTAATGTCACTCTGTCTCAGCATTTCCGTTTGTGTTTACAGAAAGTGTGTCTGCTGATCAAGTCCTTTGTCTGAGTGTGCCAGTGTGTACATATACAGTATATACTCATGCTGGGAGACGTCTGTGACTCTGGCCAGCACGTCACTGGTCCTGCATGTGTGTGTACAAGTTTGCTTGTGTGTGTGCAAGTGTATGTGTGTGTGCATTTAAACAGAAGTAAATGGCCATGACTTCCGTCTGTCTCTGCAGGGTCCTTACATAAGCCTATTTAGCCTCCCAAGGGAATTCCTCACCTTCCTTCTTGTTTTTCCTCCCCCTCTTCCTCCCTCTTTCTTCCTAACCCTCCTCTCTCTATTTCTCTCTTGATCCTACTAACCCGCCCACTCATCCCTTTAGCGCTTAGACTTCTGCAACGGGTTTTAACCATGCTTAAGGGTTTTTTGGCCAAGTCTTTAATCATGTCTGGCACAAGTTCACAATCTTGAACAATGGCGATATCTTTCTCCCAGTACCTTTATCCATCTCTGTCTCTGCTCTCCATCTCTTCTTCTTTCTCAATCTCTTATCCGATCCGTCTGGCACCCATCGCTCCCCTTTACAGTAGGTCACCTTCTTATCCCCTTTGCACACATTCAAGTTCTCCTATCTTCCAGTAAAAACCCCATTTATCCTACCTCTGCCTCTATCCCTTCAGCCCCCCAACCAGCATTTCCTCTCCCTGCAGCACCCCGATTCAATCCCTCAATCCAGCTGCTCCTTCATTCCCCCCTTTTGTGTTTTTTAGGATCATTTGAATCCCTACTCATGTCTATTCATCCTTCAGTTTTTAGCCTGGGATGTATGTATCCTATTTAGAGATGGTATACATACAACTCGCTCATTCTCTTAACTTTCTATATTTAGTTCCACATCCCTCTATGTGCCCCCAATCTTTTCTCCAAAGTAACAAAATGTTTTAATCAATAACTTGTATGGTAGCAGGAGCAGGAAATAAACAATTATGCTGGTTGAAGTGGAATATCAAATACAATTTACACTAATGGAGGAATCTACAAAAGGATTTTTACTTTCATGTTAACAGTGTGATAAATATATTCTCCTTTTTTGTACCTTATATCCTCTCCGCTCTGACACATCTTTTTTCGCTTCCTCTCCCAGTTTTTATAAATGAAATGTGTGTATTATATGTATCTACGCATATGCACACATACAAATACACACCCTTTGTACGTGTACACAGTGCACTACCAGTGAGCAGGGCTGGTTGTATATAAATATAAAGTATAAGGCAGACGGTTATCAAAACATGGAGGATAATTGGATCCGACAGAACGGAGAGCGAGGGAAGACAGCCAAGGACAGGACAGATAGAGAGAGGGAGCGAGAATAAAAGCGAAAGATAAATAAGAAAAGAGAGGGGCAGATAAAAGCCAAGGACAGGAGAGAAAAGAAGAGCAGAAAAAAAAATAAAGACTTCATGAATTGGTTGGACACAGAGTTTACTGTTTGTCAGTGTTACCCATTAACAACCAAGCATGTGTTCGTCCAATATATAAAATTCTCTCCCACCCTGTGGGTTTTATCTACCATTTCCAAAACCAGCCTATCAATTTAGACATAACAAACATTTGTTTTGTGTTTGTGTGTATGTTTAATATTTGCACATCTATCTTTGTGAGGACCAATATTGGTTTTGGTAGCTGATGACGTTTTGGCAGGTCCTCACTTTGGCACAGACCTTCAAAAGGATGTATGGTGTTTCAGACAGTTTTAAGGATCGGTTTAGAAATATGTTTAGTTTAGGCCTAGGCTAGGGCATGGGAATACATCCTTGTAACAGGGGTCCTCATGAGTACAGTAAGACAAATATATGAGTGTCTGTTTATCTGTTATTGTGTGAGACACCTCGGCTGACTGCTCTCAAGGTTCCTAGGTGTGGGGCTGTTGTGTCCTGCCACTTATCAGTGTTTAAGTGTCCTTGAGTACACACATATCCACAAGTGTGTTTGCATCCATGTTTGATGTACACACTTGTTTCCCATGGTGTAGTTTGAGTGTATTTGGTCTGCAAGTGCCAGGCTTATATGTCTGTTGTTTCATAACAGCTCTGTGTGTGTGTGTGTGTGTGTGTGTGTGTGTGTGTGTGTGTGTGTGTGTGTGTGTGTGTGTGTGTGTGTGTGTGTGTGTGTGTGTGTGTGTGTGTGTGTGCATCGCTGATACTGTGCTGCGCCCCGCTGTCTGGGACCTGATTATAAAACAATGTCTTAGAAGGTCTTGATCTTTGTAGATGTATGGTCTCTTTTTGTTTCATTCTCTCCCTTTGTTTGTCTAATGGATTAACCTTCATATAAATTGAATTATATTTACCAGAGTTGCGATATCTTGTAAGTAAATCATTTACAGGACAGCTGTGCAAGTAATATACTGGTATACATTCCACAATGACGTCAATTGAAATGATCCAACCTTGCAAATTTGATGAACTTTGACATACAAATCACACTGTTGACTAACTGACACCAACTTGACAGAGCTGACCTTTGAGGGGTTAACAAATATTTATGTGCACTTGTGATCAACAGCAGTTGTCGGTACTAATTCTGTCCTGTTAGGGATCAAACTAAACAAAAAAAGTCGGAGTATAAGCGAGGTCATTAGCAATGAGAATTGTTTTCTTTCCCTTCTTGAATCACTTTTTATTTAAGGCAAAGGTGTGAAATGGTGAACACAGTGTCAAAGTAAGTAAAAGCTATTGTGACTGACCTTCCACCACCTTAATCACCACTTGTCTGGATTATTGCAATGGAGTCCTCTCCAGGGTACCCTTCAAAACCCTGGACATGGGCTGCCAGAGATAACCCATAACACATCCCCCCAACCCTCACCAAGCTTCACTGGATCCCAGTCAAGTCCTGCATCCCAAAAAATCCTCTTCCTCATCTACAAACCACTTCATGCCTTCTCCTGTCAGTACTATCAGACCTCATCCACCCTTAGACACAGCTCTGCTCACCACTCCCTACAAGGAGGGTAAGGGGATGTCATTTGAACGATGTATACCGTAGGGTTCACGTTTGGTACATCCATTGAGTGCCAGTGCAGGAAGTACTGTAGCAAGGCAGAACGCAAGATTGGGGAGCTGGTGGATGTGTTTTGTGGTCCTAATACAGACCCCCACTTAATGTTCTCCTATAACCCTAACCACAACATTTCATAGACCCTAATCAAGTTGTTTTAGTTGTCTAACATTACACCATACAGTAATCTAAGACAATCTGACAATCTCTTATAGTTGCCAAAACCATAATTTATTTTCCATGACAATAATCTTTCCTGGCCCTCAACCAAGTGCAGATTCTAGCCCTACTATATCAATGTTCTTGGCTGGCGATGAGGTTTGTAATTTGGGATTCTACCTCAGCATTAGAAATCTAGACACAGAGGATCGATCTCTTTTTCTTTCCTTTTATTGTTTAACAATAGATTTAAAAAGCTAGTCCCAAAATTATACTCCCCAACGTCAATTGATGTTATTGTACTGTTTATGCATTTATGGCTGAAGGGAGGAAATGTGTCTGTTCTATCAAAACTTCACGGGTTTTCCCAGGACGAGCTCAAATCAGAGAAGCAAACACATGTTAAACAAGCATACCCTAAATTCCTAATCTTTTTTGTTAAGTTGCAAAGCAGAGGTGAAAGGTTAAGGGTATCAGAGTGGAGGGCTTATTGTTATGGTCTGAACCTTGAACCCAACCACTTAAATCAATCTATATATTTTAAACAGAAGAGAAGTTTATGCGAACACTTTCTGTCTTGAACAATAGACTCATGGATGAGTTGACATTTGGAAGAATGTGTGAACTTTAAACTGAAACAGAATCCAAGTGTGAAGTCTACCCTTATCCCATCTCTCCCTGATCCTTATCACAAATAGATCGGCCAGAAGATTGTCCGCATCACGAAGAAACTTGGACCAACAAAGTAGGAAATCTGTGGTGATAAAGCATGTTGAATCATAACAGCACAAGAAAGACACTGCGGTTGGTGACACAGCGAGGGAGTGACTTTACCTCTGGACTGTGGCAGAGGGAGTGGCGTGGAAAGAAAGAGGAGGGTGTGAGTGTGTGTGTGTGTGTGTGTGTGACAGAGAGAGCTTTGCTTTCATGCCTTGCTGAGCAGTGAAACAGTATCTAACACAGGAACAAGCCCAAAGAGAACAAGTAAAAGTTAGGCAAAAAGACTCAGGGAGAAGGACAGAGGGGGAGAACGAAGAGATAGAGAAAGAGTTGGCTGAAAGCAGCTTCTGTCTTCCCTCCCACCCCCTGACTGTCCTCCCTCCTCTCTGCCCGGCCGGGAGCGAGAGGAAAAAGAAAAGCAGTGCAGAGAGAGAGAGAGACGGAGAGGGAGCTCAACCACGCTCGCTCTTTAGCGCAGGACTCAGGAATTCCAGGACCTTTGGAGTTGTGTGCACACACACACTGACACACACACATGCTGCTTTTCTTGTGGTAATACAAATCTCAGGAAGACTCATAGAGGGAGTAAAAGAAAGAGACAGACAAGGGACATTAGAGCATCCTTTAAAGCCCTTTCCTGTGGACTATTTGACCATGATGGCACCTGCCAAGGGGGAAAGTGTCTAGGAGGGGCTGAGGACTGAACAGGCGGAGGAATCTGCGGATGAAGGTGAGATTTAGATTTCCTGACATTACCTACAGTATCTGTTTGTGCCATGATCTGTGAGCAGATATTGATAGGAGGGTTAAGTTAATAAATAACTGATGTAGGAAGTAGGTGTGTAATGGAACATTGTGAATGTGACTTACTGTCATACTGGAGCTGGGGAATACCCTGTGTAGGTGTTTGAGTTGGATTTGCTCTGACTTTGTGTTAACTCGGCTGTATTTGTGGTTTAGCATCTGTGCTGATCATTAGAGTGATTTCCTTGAGTAACATAATAGCTTGGCTGGACAGATGGAGAGTGGAGTTTAAGAGGGAGCACATGCAAGTGAGAACATTTTGTGGGTTACCCTCAATTGGATTTGATTAACAGATTGTTCATCTGGGCATACATCAGGAAAGGAGAAAATGTTGAAAGAGTTGTGCGTGCATGTGGGGAAATGTGTGTCTTGAATGTGTGTCTTGGATGTGTTGTTTTGGTGGAAGTGGAGGATTGGGAGGAAATTAGTATTGCTTTTCCAGAAAATCGTTTTCAGTTGGCATTGGTTAGTCTCACAAGAGTTATGTTTTCAGTTTGAGAACACATGGTTTGTGTTATATCTTTGAAATGTCACCTGTTTTAGTTTCAAAAGCTTTTGTGCAAGGCGCAGACGCACAATAAAGCATTCTATGAATGTTAACAGACCGATCAGATCAGATGTGAATAAGAAACCAGAGGACATAATGAAGATTAGAAGTCTTTGGTCCTTTTACACCTGCAGTTATTGTGAGACTCTCGATCCTGCCACACTCTGCCACTTTTGTTTTCTAATCTCATTTACTTCTGCCTTCGCTGCAGGTTTTTGCTAAAATCCCACATCTAATGACAGAGGCTTATCCCATGCCACTCTGCCTTTCTCTCATCCTCTCTCCCACCCCTTTTCTTTTCTCTTCCTCATCCTCTTTATGACAATCCAACTGCCTTTATAAAGCTTTAAATATCTATTCTCTTTTATGCTATTTGTAGAATCTTCTTTTTTTAGCTATCACGAGCATGTTTGGTCTGTGAGAGGGTGTATACGTGTTTTAGACTCACAGGTGTGCAATTTGTCATCTCACCTTTTCAGTCTAGTAATCCCAGTCTTTATTACCCCTCTGCCTCAAAACCACCTTAATCTGCAAAGTAACCCTTCCATTACCATACTATTGAAGCCTACCTTAACCCTTCATTTACCTTTGCAGTGAGGAGTGGTCAGGGTGCAGAGGATGGTACAACATGGTGTAACATGATACTTATCCTGTATTGTGTTAATTGTAATGTGGTCATCCAAAAAGGCCTTTCATCTTGGTTGTTTTTTGAGATGTAGTTTAGTTAAAGCTTACCTAAGTCGTGTCTTGCTAGTTTAATGGACACTCACTGGACAGTATCGTAAGCATAAATAAGGGACATTTCCATAGTTTTAACCAGGGCTGTCAGTCGATTAAAATATTTAATCGCGATTAATGAAATGATGTCCATAGTAAATCGCGATTAATCGCAAATTAATCACACATTTTCGATCTGTTCTAAATGTACCTTAGAGAAATATTTTTCAAGTTTGTAATACTCTTATCAACATATGAGTGGACAAATATGCTTTAGTCGGCGAAAATGCCGCTCCTCTGTCTTCATAACGGCCCGTCTACACAGCAACGTTAAAAAAATCTTCCAACGCTTCTCTGCCCATTCACTTTGAATTGCGTGACGTCACTTTTCCTCGCTTTTCGCCGAACTGCATTGTGGGGAAGCAAAGCGAAGATTTCCAGGATTTTCAGGATTCAAAAGTTGAGCAATGTTCAACTTTTGAAGCTGAGGTGGAAGCGTCAGCCAATCAAATCCTGTTTATGCAAATCTGACAGTACAAGCGCTGGCCAATCAAACCACGTGTAAGCTGGGAGAGACATACCGCAGTTAATTTCCTCATATTCCAAGCGAGAAATTGGGCTCTGAAACTACGGGGCGGGCCGAGGACAAATATACATGCGTTAATCGCACATTAAAAATAATTAGTGGTGTTAAAAAAAATTGCGTTAACATTAACTCAGTGGTTCTCAAACTTTTTCTGTCGGGCCCCCCCTTTGGAGAAAAAAAAAAGTCGGGCCCCCCCAACACAAATAGTCAGGCTCAGTGGCGGCGCCTCCAGAGATTTCTTTTGGGGGTGCTGTGGGGTAGCTTGAAGTTTCATAGAGGCTGCTCAAACATTTAGGGTTTCCCATTAATGTACAGTGTACCCACGACTGTTACAATGAAGGCTCGATAATCAGATTTATTTTTAA
>NW_011366725.1:0-2345 GCF_000735185.1 Notothenia coriiceps
TTCGGGCGGCAGACACCCTATCCGTTTTTAAGAGTGCGCTTAAGACCTTCCTTTTTGATAAAGCTTATAGTTAGGGCTGATTAGATTCAGCCCCTAGTTTTGCTGATATAGGCTTAGTTTGTCGGGGGACATCTTACTTCTTCCTTCTCTCTGTCTATACCTGTGTACTCTCATGTTCCGATTAACCCAGCTTCCCCAAATTTCTTTCTTTTTGGTGTCTATATACGCCGGGATCCGGAGTCATGGATGATCCTGCGGTCCTGTGTCATGGATTGCGAGTCCTGGATCTTGAGCCGTGGCTGTGGTCCTGGATCATAAGGCCTGGATGGATATCCTCGTGGATTCATCTTCCTATTATACACACATGCATTTCCAAACATTTGGTCTACCTATGTTGCAAATGTATTATCTTTTCAATTTACACACGGCATCTATTGCACGTCTGTCCGTCCTGGGAGAGGGATCCCTCCTCTGTTGCTCTCCCTGAGGTTTCTCCCATGTTCCCCTTTAAACTGTGGGTTTTCTCTGGAAGTGTTTCCTTGTACGATGTGAGGGTCTAAGGACAGAGGGTCTAAGGACAGAGGGTCTGAGGACAGAGGGTCTAAGGACGCCCAGAAGTCCTGACAACTATTAATACAGCTTTATGTTGTGCACTGTGTAACCCGAAGAAAGGGAGTCGGAGGCGGTGTATTCAGAATGGAGTTCCAATCTTTATTATCCATTCATCTCCAAGAGGTTAGTACATGAACTGCTCTGCATAACAAGCTAGCAGGAACACAGCTAAAGCTACAGGTGTTCCCCCTAAAGGGTCCATGAGCGAACACCATAAACAAGGTGAATTATGGTTCCACATGGTGTCACCACAGCTCCATCACTTTGTATGATCACAATTGACTGTGCGTCAACATAGTAGGAGCCAAAGTGATTATTTGAGACTGCACGGATTTGTATTTCATTACCACTTCCGGTAGGCTATATTTGTCACATGGGTGTGGTTTGCCAGTAGTTGGACAGAGGGTGAGCGGGCTCCAACCTTTTCTTTAAGTTATTGTTTGTTTATTTGAGTTATTAAACATTGTTAAATTATAACTTCAGCACGGACTCTTTTCATTGAAACATGTCAAAGTGATGAGTTAGCCTCTAGAGGGAGTTTTGTCGTACAGATATAAAAAATGGATAGGAATAAGAAACAACGCAGCTTCACATTCCTCTCCCCTGCAGCACTGTGACTGCACGGGCAGATTTATATGTGATTTGTTTTGTTTACAACCAATTAAGGCTGATCAAATAAGTGGAGAGAACATCATCTGAAAACGTTTCCACATTGTTCTGGTGATGAAAGAATACCACCAGAGCCATGACTCTATCAGCTCCATCACTTTGTATGATCACATGAACAGGACACGCAGCTTCACTGAGCGTTTCCTCGCCTGAAACCGAGCTCCAGGTGAGAGGAAGCACTGCTGCCATCTTTTAATAAACGTCATATTACCGCAGAGTGGATGAAATCTGGAGGACCGTGAGAGACGAGAAGCTTCAGTTTAATGTTTCATTAGACGAGGAAAGCTGCTCCTCAGTGTGTGTGTGTGTGTGTGTGTGTGTGTGTGTGTGTGTGTGTGTGTGTGTGTGTGTGTGTGTGTGTGTGTGTGTGTGTGTGTCTGTGTGTGTGTCTGTGTCTCAGTGTGTGTGTGTGTGTGTGTGTCTCAGTGTGTGTGTTTGTCTGTGTCTCAGTGTGTGTGTGTCTGTGCGTGTGTGCGTGTGTGTCTGTGTATGTGTCTCAGTGTGTGTGTGTGTGTGTCTCAGTGTGTGTGTGTGTGTGTGTGTGTGTGTGTGTGTGTGTGTGCGTGTGTGTGTGTGTGTGTGTGTGTGTGTGTGTGTGTCTGTGTCTCAGTGTGTGTGTGTGTGTGTGTGTGTCTGTGTCTCAGAGTGTGTGTGTGTGTGTGTGTGTCAGTGTGAGTGTGTGTATAGTGTGTGTGTGTGTGTGTGTGTGTCTCAGTGTGAGTGTGTGTATAGTGTGTGTGTGTGTCTGTGTCTCAGTGTGTGTGTGTGTGTGTGTGTGTGTCTGTGTCTCAGTGTGAGTGTGTGTGTGTGTCTGTGTCTCAGTGTGAGTGTGTGTGTGTGTGTGTGTCTGTGTCTCAGTGTGTGTGTGTGTGTGTGTCTGTGTCTCAGTGTGTGTGTGTGTGTGTGTGTGTGTGTGTGTGTGTGTGTGTGTGTGTGTCTGTGTGTGTGTGTGTGTGTGTGTGTGTGTCTGTGTCTCAGTGTGTGTGTGTGTGTGTGTGTGTGTGTGTGTGTGTGTCTGTGTCTGTGTGTGTTTGTCTGTGTCTCTGTGTGTGTGAGAGAGAGAG
>NW_011366726.1:0-13214 GCF_000735185.1 Notothenia coriiceps
GTGTGTGTGTGTGTGTGTGTGTGTGTGTGTATGCCTGTGTTTGAGAAAGAGAGAGAGAGTTTGACTGTGTGTGTGTGTGTGTGTGTGTGTGTGTGTGTGTGTGTGTGTGTGTGTGTGTGTGTGTGTGTGTGTGTGTGTGTGTGTGTGTGTGCGTGTGTGTGTCCCAAAGCGCCTCTTAACCTCATCAGCTTGAGGGCTGTTTGAGATCTGCAGTACAGAGGAATAAACTCCATCCGTCATTAGTCATGCAGCCAGCCAGGCCACCAAACAAATTAACAAGTGGATGATGTGTAAACAACATGTGGGTGGAAGGTTCAGGCTATATAACCTGAACCCAGAAGGCTTACCAGAACAAGAGCTCACCCACACTGGAATATTAGTTTTATTAATACATAATTGTTTTACCCATACTCTGGGTAGAGCTGAGTGGGGACGTACTGTCCCTCAGAAATGAAGGATTTTCCTGGGAGTGTGAACTGAGTTTGAACCAGGAGGATAACTGGTGAGATGCTGCTCTTTATAAAATTCCCCATTTGAACGGACTGTTTAAAGTGGTCCTATTATACTCATTTCCATCTTCATATTTGTGTTCGTTTACATCTATTGTGACATGTTTACATGCTTTAATGTTCTTTTTCATTTTTCTCATACTGCCTGTGCTGCGGCACCTCTTTTCAACCTCTGTCTGAAACCAGAGCCCAGACTGCTCTGATTGGTTAGCTGGCCGGCTCTGTTGTAATTGGTCAACCACTTTGAGATGTAGTGCTAGCCAATAGAAGCATGATTGTTAGATAATGATGTCTGCTTTCATACTATGACAAACTTATTCTGACTAACTATAAATGTCTCTCCCTATCTTGCCTCATTTTGATTTCCAGTAGAGTACAACCATAGTTATGTCACTCGGTGGATCAGCGCTTAAATGTCCTTTCTAAAGCTAGAAAACATTTCAATTCTTATCTTCTTGATTAGACCTTTTTTTCCATTTTGCTTTGCTTTGTTTTGAACTTTGATGAGTATGATTGATTACGCCTTTGAAATGCAGAAAGTATGGCTTGTTGCTCTTTGGATCGATTCAGATGCACAGTACTTCATTATATTGTTGTTTTCTTTCTATATTCTAATTATGATACTTAACGTTAAACGGGTATCTGCTCTTTTCATGTGCACTGATCAATATTAAAGGTATTAAACAAAAAAAAGGAAAGAAAGGGAGGGTGAAGTAAGAGGTGCTTTGTTATGTAGACAGCTAATCGAGGAAAATGTAATCAGAGTAAGTCCATTTCAGAAAGACAAATGTGAGACTCTAGTTATATAATACTTAATTATTACATCAATTACATTTTTGAGAAGCAGAACCCCCAACTCTTCTGTTTGTACCCCTACATTACCAACATGTGTCACCCCCTCTCTGAGCTCCTCACTCACCTGTGTGTATTCGTACGTGCCTAACCAGCTGACTGGGTTTTTTGAACGCTTTTCCGCAGTGATGGCAGCTGTTCTGGAAGGCGCTGCGGTCGATGTTCTTCTTGTAGTTTCTGGAACTACAGCTGAGTGGCCTGTGGAAAGAGGAAACACACAACAGAAGTCAAGTTGGTTTTACATACAAGTACAGATGATCACATACACACCACATAGATACTATGCATTGCACATCATGTGAGAAGATTTTGTTCATTGAAATATTGTGAGCCCTGCGTATCACTCTGAATCTGCACATTTTTGGATAACATTGAAAATATTATATACTGTATTTTTCACATTTCCAAATAGTTATCTTTATTCTTTTAATATTAAGTAGAAGAAATATTACTTTTTTCTTTTTATATTTTCTTTTTATAATATAATATAATTATATATTTCTGCTCTTACAACTTGTTTCCTTATACAATGTTTGTGTAAGTACCACCATACAGTCTAGCATGTTCCTTGTAAGTGTACATTTACTTGGCAATAAACCTGATTCTGGTGATAGTTTCACAATTTGTTTGTAATTAATTTCATAATGTTTTTCTTTTATTACTAATACTCTATTCCTGTCGTTTTGTGAATAGTCCCTCTTTTATAGTTGAGTTTGCTGGTTATCATCTACTGTCTTTTGGTTTTATAATTGTTTTGGCTATTCATCCTTGTTTTATTACTAATATTATTATCAATATTAATTAAATTAAAATAAAAACATAAGTTATGAAAGAGCAAGAAAAACATAGTTATTTCTCCCTAGACACAGTGTTTTTATAATATTTTCAGTATTCTTCCTTGTGGATTTGAACAAAAGTGAAGATACACAATGTATTTTAACTTTTACATTTCACATACTAGAGGTACTGTATTGCAGGATTGCAGTACAATGGTTACATTGTATGTACCAGAGACATCCTCCCAAACTGTGTGTTATTTCTGCTGTTGTTTCTCGGACCTTTCTTTACCTTAGTTCTAATGTCAACCTTCAACTATTAATACTCTATAGAGAGTTTGCACACGGCACTGAAGACTGTGGCCCTCCACTTATCAAAATCAATGAAAATGTAGAAAAGATCCAACTCTGTTGAATGGCAAATCAATGTATCCTTTTTGATTGAAGTTCATTCCAGCTTGTGAGTATATTTCACAGCCAAAATTACCAGAAAAACAATTCATGTGAAATGAATAATTGTAATATTATCTTCTCCCCAACAAAATAGCTGTTTTTGTATTTTTTATTGGCAGAATGATTGTCTCTTGTTGGTCTAACTGCTGTTTCTCGGTGACTCACATACACTGCCTCTTTGTTATTCATTTGGCATATCAATTGGAAAATAATATGATATGTTTGTGGGTACAGCAGCTACACACCCCAATATCAATATTAGAGAGGTAAATTGCCTACAACAAGAGGCCGACAGCTGTTAGACTCATGTTTCCCTTTGAGTCAATTTTTCCACCTGACACAGTTTAATGATCTAAATGGGCATCTTGCAGCCCCGTCTGACCTCATCTTGACGTGGCTCTTCATGTGCTCCTTGAGGTGTGCGGATGTTTTGAATTCTTTGTCACAGCTCTTGCAGGTGTAGACCTTGACGCCCGACAGCTCTTTGCGGTGCTCCTCCAAGTGCAAGGTCAGCTGGCTCTGAAGAATGAACTCATCTCCGCACTCCACACAGATCAAATTCTGAAAAAACGAAAAAGATATTCTTTCTTTGTAACTGGTTGTGAATTCAAATCAAAGATGGTGTTATGTTGGAAGGGTCAGGTCACTAACCTCCTCCTTCTCGTGCAGCATGATATGAGACTTGAGGCTGGCGATGCGTGAGAATCTTTTAGTGCAAACGGGGCATGTGAAGTCAGAGGTTGTGTGCGTGGACCTGTGCAGTGTGAGGTTGAACTCCACGTTGAATGTCTGCGGGCACTGGTCACATCGATGAGGCTGCAAGAGAGAGAGGAAAAGCTCAATGAAAGGAAGGGAATGTTAAGGATGTAAAGGATTTCAAATGTGTCCCTCTGCATCATGTGCTTTTTGTTGGCAATTCTGTTTCTTTGGTGGAGACGGGAATCCTTGTAAATTAAAGTGCAACCTTCACTTGAGCACAAGGATGAATTACTGAACATGCCAAAGGGGTCTAACTGTGTGGGGTACTACTTACCTTCACCTTCAAACAAATGTATACAAATAGGCATGTTTAATCCTGAAAGAGACTCTAAATGACTCACAAAGGAACATAAGACAACTATAAAGAGACCAACTCAACTTTGAAACCTGCAAAGAGACATAAAACAACTTTAAAGCAGTGCAAAAAAGCTGCAAAGAGACACAAAACAACTACAAAGAGATGAAAAGCAGCGGCAAAGTGACACAAAACAACTACAAGGAGATGAAAAGCAGCTGCAAAGAGACACAAAACAACTACAAGGAGATGAAACGCAGATTAAAAGAGATGCAAAGAGGATCAAAACAACTGTGAAAAGACACACAACTGGCAGCAGAATGCTCAGTGGTTACAGCTGGCTGTATATGCGGTATCTGCTGCCAAGTACCTGTGTTTGACAACCGAGCCCGTGGAAGTATAACGCAATATCAGTGGCGAGCCCTCAAGGCCCTCTAGGCCCTCTGTGAGGGCCTAAGATATTCTACAAAATAATATTTAAAAACATTAAAAAAAAATTTTAAATTTTCATTAGTTTTACCAAAAATAACTTGATTTAATTGTATTTAAAATAACATTTCCAAAGAAATAAATCCTTCGAATCTGCCTATTCAGTTTCTGTTGGAATGTGAAGGGTTAAATGAAAGAAGCTCGTCTCTGTGAGTTACTGTGAAGAGGACGGGCGGTCCAGCTATGAATTCACAGAGGTCCCAGCTATAGTAACTGAACGAGAGAGTAATGTCAAATGACAGTACAATTGACCAATCATATCGGACTTTATGACAAGTTCCGCCCGCTGTGAAACTTTTCTTGTTTCCATAGCAACAACAACTTAATGTCAACAGCGTTAACTCGCCTTCAAAATAAAAGCATGCCAAATTACACTTAAGACATACAACTGCAACGAAAGTAACAAACACAATGCAATATCCTTTTCAATTCAAAGACTGCCAAGGCACATCAAAGAACACAAATAGGGTTATTTACAGGTGTTGTTTTGTGTGGTAGAGGGTCGCTTTCATTGATGTGTGTTGCACCCCGGGCCGTTGTTTTGATATTCCGCTGAAGTATACGCTGTGACGTAATAACTCAAGGGAAGGGGTGGGGGTCAGAGGGCCTATAGGTATAAAAGTCACGGCTCGCAACTGGGCAATATGATACCATTTTGAACACTGTATCATTAATAAAGGCTCTCTCTGGCCCGCATCATATCTATAAAGAAAAATGATGCAAAAAAAATGGGCTTCAAAAAGACCAAAACAATTAACAAGAGATGCAAACATAGCTTCAAAGAATCTACAAAGAGATTTGGAACCACTATTAAGAGGGGCTTAACAACCACAAAATTACAAATAAAGGAACACAAAACAACTACAAAGACACTCACATACCTCATTCAGACCAACGCAACTCCGGTTCAAGCTCCGTGCTAGAGCTTTTCAGGTTCAGAACCGGTTCTTCGGTTTAGCTCCGGCTCTTTTCACACTGCCTAGAGTCCGACTGGTGCTGCGTCATTGCGTCATCGTTTGCGTCATGACGTAACCGTTTGCGTGCCTGCTTCATAAAGCCAAACCGCGCGGAAACCCCTCACAGCTGACACCGACAACAACAACAATGGCCGATTGTGCTCCAGCTTCCTCTGTGCCTCTTCGGAAGACCAGATTCCCAGTAGGTAGCATGTCTCTTCAGTGGACCACTGCTGCTTGTTAAGTTTCTCCATCGTTGTGTACAAACTGGATAAAACGTTGGCTTTTTGTTGTTGTTCAGGAGTTGATCGCACCCCTGCCCCTGCCCCCGCCTCGACGTAAGCGTGACGTATGTGGTGCTTTTGCTCTGGCCGGACAATTTTTTGGTGCTCGAAATGAACCGGATTCCGGAGCTAAGAGGCTGCTCCGCTGCGGTGTGAAGAGGAAAACCCGGTGCTTTTCAAGCTCCAGCTCCGAACCGGCCCTGAAACACCGTTGGTGTGAATGAGGTAAGAGTGACTACAGGGACACAGAATGACCACAAAAAGACACAAAGCAACTTCAAAGAGACTCAACAGGACTACAAAGGGAAAAACAACCAAAGACAAAAAACAACTATGATAAGACCAAAAGATGTACCAAGAGATTCAACATGACCTATACACTATTAATTATGTGGATAAGTAACTGCATGTATTTTGGACCAGTAAAGCTATCTTCCTATGCTCCTCCCTCCGTCCAACTTAACTGTCCCCTAGAAACATGATCGGCAAATCAAAAAGCAACAGGTGGGATAAATAATCTTTGTATTTCTGTGCTTTTACTAGTGAGAGGGGGTAACAGAAAGACCAACAAAGGTAGAAAAGCATTTTTTTTAAAGAATATCCGATGGGAGGAAGAAATGGCCCCAATATTAAATTACATTAGAGTAGCCGAGTGTCTTAAGAGTACTTTTTGTCTGCAATGAAGGCCTGGAGCAGTTACCAGTGAGTCTGACTCCGAGTGGCAGACCTCCAGGCGGCTGCTCTTCAGCCTGGAGAGTGCATATTTAAGTGAATGTAGATTGAACCACTACCACAGGTGCAGCTGTAAATTAGGTAACGGAGGGTCCCGTTATCGCCTGCTAATGCTCCAAGAGACGGTTGAGAGGGGATCAAATGTTTCCTTACCTTCCTGCTAATAGAACACAGTGGACACCCATTACTTCAGTGTGTAATGTGTGTGTGAGAGTGGGTAAGAGAGGGAGAGGCAGAGAGACAGAAAGGGAGTGTAAATGGATCTTAAAAGGGGGAATAGGGCAAAGACGTGTGTTGCAAAAGCTTTTGCAGCTGGTGAGCGGAAAGAGGAGGGCGCACTTAGGACACTCAGGGGTGACAAGACCAATATCAAAACTCATCAATTAGGCCTAATAACTTCAGAAATCTGCATTACTCAACATGAATTAAAACACAATTATTTTGTACGTATACTTGTCATACGAAAATGTATATTTCCCCAAAGTGGCTCACAGCAAGTCCAATCCAATATATATATAGAGGCAAAGTACGGTACTCAACTTTTTCAAGAAAGTCGCTGTTTGTCATAACCCATTTAGTTTTTCTGTGAATACACTCTACATCTCTCGTCTCGCACAAAGTCAACACCAACATGGCAGTTACCTTGGCACGTTTCACATTGTTCTCCCAGGACTATTGAAAGAGATCAATATCCCTATAAGTCTGCGCTAAAATAGTCTAGCAAGCCGCTTTTGTTGTGTGAGTACATCCCGGTGCGAAACACACATGCATCGTTATAAGCGAGAGAAAGTGATTTCATATAAAGGATTTTATTTTTTTGGTGAAATATTTTTGCAGACTTATAATTCAACTGTATCCCCTTTCTTTCTTGAGTTGCATAGTTATCTTTTCACATCGTATTCATGGCACAATTCAGAAGGGATTACATTATTCATTTCTTGCCGTAAGCTATCTCAGGTATTTTTCCAGAAACATGGTCCTATGACTGAAGCAGCCATTCATACACACTGATTTATCATTCATCCAGAATGGAGTCTTCAAAGTTCAGGAGCAGACAATGTTTAGTGCTTTTTTGCTCAGTTAAAAAGCCCAGCATCAAGCCCTATTTCCCGTGCAGTTTATTTAATCAGCTCAACCGAAGCTGTGCTCATTTACATCTTCGGAATGAACAAAAACCCTGTTAATTGAGCATGTCTAGGGCTCTAATGCAAAGTCGCATATGGATAAGTAAATATCGCCAGATGTGTTTTGTATTTAGAAATCCAGGAGGATGTCTAACAATGCTGCTGGTAATAGCACATTGCAGACGATCTGGAAGCAGCTGCCACCAAATAATGTGATTGGTAGACCTGTGCTGAAATTTTCAAATAAACAATGTCCTCTACCAGCAGCTTCCACATTGTGAAAAATCATCTGAGCTGAAAATCTAGGACGCCTCAAGCTTTGACGGTAAGGCACTTGCTTGGCCCAATTCCAACCTGTAGCTGGGTCATTGTTACACAAGTCATCTGTACCAAACTGCAATAATATGAAACTGCTTTTTGACAGCAATAATACAAAAGTAAGGTTCTAATGAACTCGTTATACTTGCCAGATATGTGTGTAATGTAAGAATACAAATATAAGCCTATGATAGATAAAACATACTCTACTGATGTTGTTTTGGATGAATTAGGTTAATAGCTGTGTTCACTGTCTCTTAACCAGGTGCCGGAACGTACCTTATCATTGATTTCATGTTCGCGGAGATGCTTCTGAAGTTGGCTCTCCGTGGTAAAAATCTGGGCGCAAATTGTACACTTCTTGTTCTTGAGCTCTCCATCTTCCCCAAAATGATCCGCCTTAGCGCCACTGGGATCTGCATCTGATCGAGTACAAGAGAGAACAATAAAGTATCTTCATTTGGTTAAAGAGGCTTTACTGCAATTATAGAATAAATATATGGTGCATTTTCTACTATTTTTGTAGTTTTATGTTAAAAAAAAATCTAAAACCAAAGACTTTCATCCTGACTGTATTTTTGTGGCCGGAGTTGCCAAAAAGTAACCGCACATTTTAATATGAAAATCTCTGTGTGTGTCGGACAGTATAACTTTAACTTTCTTCAAAAAGCATTCATCAAACGTGGGGGGGCATGCACATTATAGGCCTTTGACTTTATTGAAGCTTACAAATATTCATGGGAGATGTTGCCCATATGATGGGTAGTAGGGTAGCTATAACTGTGTGAATAAACTCCCTTTAAAACTAAGAAAGTTCGGCATTAGAACATACCAAAGAAGAATAGTACTAGTCTATACAAATGTTAGGCTGTTTTGAAAATCGCAAACATTTTATTTTGATTTCCACTATGTACTACAGCTGCCCTTAGAAAGTACTGAATGTACTATTAGATGCAGCATGCATACAATTGGGACATACTACTCAGTCATTGCACTCGTTGAACTATGACCCTCTTGCTCATTATATCGACTGTGAAAAGGATTTAGGGTGAGATTAGCCAGAACAGCATGCAGACTTCTGCAAAATGCTACTGTATTTTTGGCATACTCAATTAGATATGGAATACTTATTTGTACACGTATTGCATATCATGTACATATACTAAATATATTTGTTCTGGTATAGTAGAATGGTTTGTCATTGTGGGGGATAGGCAGGCTATTTCAGAAGTGGAATAGCCTAGTTTAACTATGAAGAAATAGTGCCAAAGAATGCATGAAAAGTTGTTTTCATTTCATCACTTTTACTTAGCTTATAATTTGGCCTGCTGTCATTTTTCCTATAGGCCTAATAAGTATTTTAAATGTGACTATTAAAATAGTGATAACCCTCAAATATAAGCTCACTTAGGACCAACAAAGCCCCTAACTTACTCTTAAATAGTACTTTATATAATAATGTATTAGTCTTAAAATGTATCCATAATGCAATAAAGTTTTTTCACTGTAGTTCTCTCACTTGAAGATACATGAAAACAACGTATGTATTCAATAATTTGGTTTCACTCTCGTAGCTCGTGCTTTTGCAGTGATACGTAAATAAAGTTTATATTAAATATTGTTCGTGTGAACATGTTAGCCTATTGATATTCAACAGTTTGATTCCACACATCCATCTTGCCTGTCACACTCGTAGGCATTCCTACAGTATGTGACTGACTGATATTAATCCACTATGAAATACAAACGTAACCCCTATTTTAAAGCAAACATTTTGTTTTAGTTCCCGAATTGTAGTTGCTCAAATATATCTGTGGAAAATGTTGAATAGCGTACCATTTAAGTTATCCAGCTAACATGTCACAAAAACAGTACCTCGGCTATATTATCGTGGTTTTCTAAAGATAATACCAAACTGCCAGCACATGAATGCGTTCCACATTTCGACACTTCATGTCTTCACGTGAAAATGACGACTTGTTTTGGTCATGCAGCACGGAATGCCACGGATCCATCAGTAGCAGGAGAGCCTCGCTACGCTTCACAGTATCAAAATAACAATGGCAAAAGGTTGGCGTGTTAGCATTGACGCTAGCAGTAGCAGAGCGAGCTAGTTAGCAACAACATGCTAACGACGAATTACTATTAAACAAATAATAAGTGACAACATTGTACGTTTACTATCACTACGAAAGAGACCGCGGTTCTTCCCCTCGCGGACACCAATTTAGACTGGAAGCCAATAAGAAGAGCCACCGAAACCTTATTAATATCATTCCGCCTCAATCACTCCTTCACAAAGCAAAGCAAAGCCCACCCGCAATACTATATCCGGGGACTATATACACTACATTGAAGTGTTATTATATAAGATACAGAGATGCCTATCTAAACAGTAGCCAGTTATTTGGATAGGCCATTATCTGTATTTTTTATTCGTTGCATTTTGGTACTTATTACCTGTTTCGTCGTTGCTTTTAACTCTCAGTTTGCGAGGCCGGCCCCGCGGCATAGTTCCAGTACTCAGGGCGGGTGTGCTGTGAACGGTTTGCCTTTCAAAATGGCGACTCGGTCATCTGTATACAGCATTGTACCCATGAAGATACACAGCTGCACGGAGTAGGGAGACATCTACCGTTAGGTACATTGTACATGCATCTTCAGGTTCACACAAAAAACACAATTTTTCAGTTTTACTGATAAGGGAGTGGGTTACTTCATAATTATGATAAAACTATTAGGCAAACAGTTAATATTTAAAAAAATAGACCTACACCGTCAGAGCCAGTTTAACTGCAGGCTATTACTTTTAACTTGTGTTTGTTGTTGTCAGTTATTGTAAATTAATATCGGAACATATATGTTGTCACAAGAATCCCTGAAATAAATTGTTTTGTCTTTAGTTTTGAGGTATTAAAAAGGGAATAGTTGAGCAACATGCACAACTCAAGTACATTAATAACTAAAATAACAAGGCCCCAGAGATGATTGCTGCATATTCACCTGCTCTATCTACTATACATTAAACATCATGTGCACATATAAATCATTTTATGTTTAACCAGGAAATTATAGCCGATAGCATATTTTACTTTGAAACCCAGTTGGTAAATCTAGCCTGGTAGGGGTACAACCTACTAAATAAAGTAAACGTTTGAAAGTGGACATGCAACACAAAACAGCTAACCGATAATTCCAAAAGTAACAATCTAGCAAACTATTAGCAAAAAAGAAAAGTGATGATATAGCATAGTTTGTTATTTGGTCATTCCAGAATTGGAGGACATTTCATGTCCCCCATATAAAAAATCTAATAAGCCATGCCCAAAAAGCTAAAACACGCACTTGTTGTGTTAAGGATACTTGTCTTGAGACAAAATGTATATAGAGTTGTAGAAAAAGTGGTTTCAAAATATTATTTAAATGATCAAATCTCGAACATCCCCTAAAATGGCATTTTTCATGTGCTAGTGCCATGGGTAGACCAACACTAAGTCCTCTCTTTTATTTTTCATATTTTTACAATCTTTTCAGTCTTAAAAGAGTGTGGCACTCTAACCCACTCAACCCTGTTACTGATATTATCAGAATAAAGCACATTCATTTCAAAGTTATCTTTCTTTCATTAGATATCCAAGTTTGTCCTTGCCTTGAAAGTAGCATTACATGCTACATCTAGCAATAATTCCTTAGGTTAAAGCTCAAATTAGCATTGATTTTCAACCCTGTTTCTTTCAAACCTGTTTCTATAATTAGACTAACAGGGGTAATTCTTCATTGGAAAATATACATTTGATGCCTTAGCTGGGCAAATCACTTTTTTTGATGCTTTATTATCTGTTTTTCCTAAATACACAAAAAAACAATTATAAAATAAAAGATTAATTTTTCAAAATGTTGGTGTCTAAATTTTCCTCCAATTCTTTTATCAATTATTTTACACACACACTCACACACACACACACACACACACACACACACACACACACACACACACAAAAACCCACATTCAATAAACCAGATTATATATTATTACAAACATAGTATACTGAAATTCATCAAGATCATTTTTTGTAACATCCTCTGGATACTATAGAAAATAAAACACCTATATGAAACTCAGTATTGATTGCCAGTGACTCACAAAGTACCTTTAGAGATATTCATGCAATATAACAGATAGGCCTATTTAAGTCAGACATAAACATATCATGCTTACATTTTATATGTTAGTCTTGCACCCACAACAGAGAGACATAGACAGTATATTATATAATACATTTTATGCAATATATTGATTTTTCAAGAGGGTATGAAGAACGTTTTAAAAGGATTTTACTCTCCATTAACACCAGCAGAGGGAGGCAATGAGTTATGAATATCTCAGGTCATTTATGGGCCAATATTCCTATGGCAACAAGCTGAGCTGTGCTGGTGTCCATGTTTAGGATTGTGCTACTCATCTCTACTTCCTGAACCATTTACTCCGATTTTCTCTGAATCTGAATGAGTTAATTACTCCCGGCAAATTGGTATGTGGTGAATGGCCTACTTCACTGGAAACTGATCTTACATTCCAAGTGAAAGACACACAGGCAGCTCACACGCCCACACACAGGAAGAAACACATGGTGACTTGGTAATCCCATAAGAAATTTTACCATAGTACTTGTACCATAGTACCATGGTATATTTACCATGGTACATGTACCATGGTATTTTTGACAGATTGTACCATGGTACAAATCATGGTATGTACCATGGTACATTACTATATGTGCTATGGAACAAATATCATGGTACTATAAAATATACCATGGTACTATCTGTCAAAAAATACTGTGGTACATGTACCGTGGTAAATATACCATGGTACTATGGTACGAGTACTATGGTAACATTTCATATGGCTGTTGGAGGGCTTGATAGCCCACTACCCCTGGCACCATAACAATTACCATGGTAAATACATATGTTCTTGTATTTGTGTCACACCTGTACCAAACTGTAGATACTGTAGAATGTACAATGGTAGGCTATATCAAATAAAAATAATGGACTGAGGCAAATACAAATAATACATGGACTCAACATGGATTTACATGTATTAACATTTTTAATTTATACTACCGAACATACAATATTGCATGAAAAAACATAATGACCTAACGTGGCCGAACAAATTGATTTTTTAAAAATGTTTTCATTTTGAGGATCTTCGCCGAATTAGAGAGTTTCTGGCGTATGTAGCACTTGATCTCCGCCTCTGTCTTCTCTTTGAAGACAGATTTAACTTCACCTAAAGAGAGAAAGAAATAAAGAAAAGGGGAATTAACAGATGAAGAGACAAATTACAAAAACAGACAGACAGTCAGGTAGACAGCAGGGATGCAAACTCATCAGGTATGAAAAAGGTGACAAGGATCCAAGCCCCCCGACCACCCCACCCCACGGAAAATCGGCTTTAAATTTAGGAATAACAGATGATTTTAGCAGTCAGAACAGTTGTAATAATAACAGAAACGCTAAAGAGTCACATCTAATAGAAATATATAAAAGCATTTATTTTAATTGTGTAGCAGTCAGTTTATAATTTTGGCAGCACTGTTGAGCGTTTTGAAAATGCATTTTCATGCCTCTGTGCAAGGCTTAGTCTTTCTATCTGTA
>NW_011366727.1:0-3125 GCF_000735185.1 Notothenia coriiceps
GCGGTTCATCAATCACAACAGAGCCGGCCAGCTAACCAATCAGAGCAGACTGGGCCCTGGTTTCAGACAGAGGGTTAAAAGAGGTGCTGCAGCACAGTAAGTATGAGAAAAATAAAGAGCTTTTTTAACTAAAGCATGTAAACAAGTCTCAATCGCGGAACAACATATAATTAGGAAAGCAAACATGGGTCGCTGTAAATCCCTCATATGCTTTCTGAATCCCAGTGGGAATGGTGGAATACACCACTCAAAATGGAAAAAATACAATACAAATGGTGGTAACCGGATGTAACTCAATGGCTGTTGGTGACAAAGGGCTTTAATAGCCTCAAAGCACAAAAGATTACTAATTTAGAAATGTATAATAAACGTAGCAACTATGGCACAGAGTTTAGAAAAAAACCCTGGGTTGGGATCTATGTTACATATCACTGAGGATTTAGTTTAAAGGAAAAATAAGTGAATTTCAGATTGGCGGAAAACACAAGCAACTTCTTCCACAACACTTTTCCTCACCTGTGCTAAGAAAAAGCCAACTTTCAGCATTTCATGCCTACCCTCAGGCAACAGTCTTCAACTCCTCTGCACTAAGTTAAAATAGCTTGCATTGCATTCTGTTGGGTAGACATGCTGATATTGTGCCTCAGGCCTACAGACTCTTTCCTAGATAATTAGTAAACAAGGCCCTTTTCCTATTTTCGCTATGTATACAACCACACCACCAATGCACAGTCCAACAAACACATACCTATATTTAGAAAAAGATTATGATGAATTGTGCACTCGTGAATGGACCTACTCAGCCGCCAACACCAACCTAGAAAAGAGGACATGTGGTTAGTTTATGTTCAAATACCACCTGTACATAATGCTACCTGTCTTTCATTAAAGGAAGCAGCCAGCAAAGGATCCTAAAGTCCAGATGACAGAGTATCTACTTATTCAGGCTGGACATGGGTGCTTCTTCTCTGAAGAGTTGTCAATGCTGTGCCACGTCCTACAAAGTAACGCCAACAACTCATGTCACAGACTTTTTCAAAGTAGACTTTTAACTTGGATGATCTGAGCAGAGGAGCTGTAATCCTAAAAGACCTCTTTATAGATAATTCATGAAATATTTTAAAAACATTCACCTAACAACTCAAAAGAGCCACTGATGTGTGGCATCAAAACTGAGAGAGGCGGGTGTCTCCTTTTCTCACAGTTCCGTGATTGATTAGCCATCCTTTCAGACACATTTTCTTTCAGTCTCTTCTTTCCTTTCATTTATCAACATCCAGTCTCTGATCACTTTCTCTGCCCCTCTCTACCCTTTCTGTCGGTTGCAGGCTGCTTCTCATCCAAGGCAGAGGACCGGCTCTTCAGGAAACTCTTCAGAAGATATAACCAGTTCATCCGACCAGTGGAGAATGTGTCTGACCCCGTTACTGTGGAGTTTGAGGTCTCCATCTCACAGCTGGTCAAAGTTGTAAGCTTTACATCCAAACACATCTTTTTTAATCATAACTTGTACTACGAAAAGCTTGTAAAGAATCAACAATATGTCAAGGTGTGTAAACCTTGTGCCTTCATTTTTATATCTCTTTGGCTTTGCTAATGCATATGACATTGATTTTGGCAAGGGAAAATTCAACCTGAGCTCCTTAAGTAAGTCTATAACTTAATGTGCTCGTGTTTGGCACACGCAAACACGAGCACATTTCTCCCATTTGATCCCCACTCCACTGGCTGCCCGTTCATTCCAGGATTCATTTTAAAACTCTTTTATTTTCTTTTAAAGCCCTCAATGGCCTGGTCCCGCCCTACCTCTCTGAGCTGTTACACAGCTACACTCGCACTTTCAGGTCAGCTGATCAGTTGCTCCTAAGGGTGCCAAAAACAAAGTCAAAGCTCAGAGGGGACCGTGCTTTCTCTGCTGCCGCCCCTAAACTGTGGAACGACCTGTCCTTGCTAATCAGACATGCTCCCATACTGTCTGTTTTTAGATCCCGTCTTAAAACCCACCTCTTCTCCTTAGCATTCGTAAACAAGTAGATTGTTGCTTTAATTTGCTTTCAGTGGTCTATTGTTTTTACTATATGGCTGTTTTTATTTCTATTTTGTAATTGTTACGTTTATTCTGGTTTGTTTTGTGTTCGTATCTTTTATCCGATGTTATACTTATTTGTATGTTTTGTGAGCTGAGCTGTGTGATTTTATATTTCATGCATCTCTCTGTACAGCACTTTGGTCTGGAGGTTTTAAAGTGCTTCATAAATAAAGTTGGATTGGATTGGATAATAAACTGTGTAGCCAGAGTACAGACCCTTAATGAGGTCCCAATTAAAACTAATCCTACTATTAAAACCACAGTTTTGGAACCCATTGCTAATGTTGCGTAACATTATGCATTCCAATATATTAGGCTTTCAAACTAGAGTCCAGGCTTGAAAATGGTAATTTTAAAGAGGCCATGTGCTCTTTGGGGTTTCTCGTTTCCTGTATTCTTTTATCAATGGTCTCCAAATGCTAAAATCCCAAAGTTCTCTTTAGAGGGAGTTTCTCTACCATACACTGCCAGTAACGCCTCCATTAGACTTCTACTTTCCTAACAAAGTGACATCACTACTGTCAGGGTTGGGAGGGTTACTTTGTAAATGTAATTAGTTACTGAATACTGAATACATGCTCTGAAAGTAATCAGAATAGAGTTAGTTATGTATCTTAAAAAAGTATTCAGATTACTTTTAGATTGTCACGGTTTGTGAAACAAGCAGGACCCAAATGCAGATATAAACTGAAACTTCCTTTATTTCAAGGCTATGATCTATATAGACAATGACAAAACAGAACACTCACCGCAGAACTAGTCAGGGAACAAGACGAACCGACCAAGACAGACAGACAACCCAGAACTTAAATACACACAAGACTCAATCACACAACAAGACACAGGTGAGGAGGGATGAGAAAACACAGGGGCCCAGGTGAACATAATCACACAATTAGACACACCAGGGAAACTAATGACAAGACAATAACCCAAAGGGAAACATGACATGGAAAACAGCAAAAACACCCAAACCTACAAAACTATAAACGTGACATAACATGAGAATCGTGACATAACCCCCCCCTCAAGGGAC
>NW_011366728.1:0-3384 GCF_000735185.1 Notothenia coriiceps
TGTGTGTGTGTGTGTGTGTGTGTGTGTGTGTGTGTGTGTGTGTGTGTGTGTGTGTGTGTGTGTGTGTGTGTGTGTGTGTGTGTGTGTGTGTGTGTGTGTGTGTGTGTGTGTGTGTGTGTGTGTGTGTGTGTGTGTGTGTGTGTGTGTGTGTGTGGTGTTAGAGATCCTGAAATAGACTCTCATCCGACAGTGTTCATTCACTTTACACTGGAACTGAAAACCCTCCGCTTGACGTTTTTATGGACGTATCCTATTTAGCAACCTTGTCGAGTTGCAGGCAGAATAAAGCTACCACCTTAAATGTGAAGCCAATCATCATAGGTCTTAAACCCCGCCCCTTAATTTGAGCGGATGGGACGAGGGCCAAATTAAAGAGATTCACGGCAAATGCATTTTTTTTACTGAATATGATTTCAATTTTTTTATGCTCATGTAAGTTTAAGTCTTTATTTTGATGATTAATTTGATGCTGTTGAAGTAGATGCTATAAGAGAGGGGGTGTGACGTCATGATTGACAGCTTAATTGAAACAAATGCAGTCTTTGTTAAATACATCGACGGGTCAACATTATGACTAAATAAAGAATAGAAATTATAACGTGGATGCATGCGAAGAGGCTTTAGGAATTGTAATTATAAAGATGGTTAGACTACCTGATAGCAATGCCATAGGGCAGGGGTGACAAACTCAAATACACAGTGGGCCAAAATAAAAAAAATGGGTACTTGTCGAAGGCCGGACTGGTTCAATGTTTATTGGAGAACTTATTGAAATGAACTTATTGCATATATTAAACCTGGAACTAACAAAGCTTAAATTATTGCCAATAAAAACAACATTAAACATTAAATAATCAGTTGTATTCATTTCTTATGGCTCTATCTGTGATGCTAGTTCAAGCCAGATACTTGGCATCTCATCTTGGGTTCAAGTCCATCAATGTTTGGGGTCAGGCTCTGAGCTGAGGAGACCCTCAGGATGGAGTGAAGGTGTGCGTGCAATATACCGGAGGGCCAGATCTAATAGTAATTAGAAATTATCCTGCGGGCCGAAATTAAATCCACCAAGGGCCTGATTTGGCCCCCGGGCCTTGAGTTTGACACATGTGCCGTAGGGCTATCACTTACTTCTATCTAGTTCCAGTTAAATGTTAAAATGTGTAAAATAAGATGAGTTATCTTGTTGATTAAGATGAATTTCAGTAGAAAATAAGCAACCACAAAGAGTTGCATTTGGCAAGTTCACTAGTTAATATCAAAACACTCTTATACTGTATAGTGTATATTTTTCATTTTTATTATTGCCACCATCTGATTTGTCAATCTCAGACCTGTCGTGTAAAAAATGGCTCAATGACAAATTGCAAACCAAATGTATTTTCTTGAAATGCTCAGTGTAAACACATTTATATTTCTCAGATCACTCCCGATATAACCCGCCGTCGTGTTCTGTCTAAATGTGTTTTAGAGGATTAGGCCGAGCAGCTGACGGTATTGATCAGTGATGCATGATATCTTATTTTCTCTGCCTCTCACAATCTATCTAAATCTGTCTCAGTGTCTATTGCATTATGGTATATATCTGCTGTCATTTAGACTACATTCTGGGTTAACTGTGCTATTTGTGTCTAATGTATTGTCATCAAAATGTGTCTCACTGGTTTGCCTTACACACATACCTTTTGTGCTGGTAATATGTGTATAAGATATATTTTATTACCAGTAATAATCCTTAAAATTGATCGAATTGGACCATTTATAGTAGGGTTTAAGAACAGAAACAGTATATCCAAACCTCACGAGGTGCAATATTCTTTAAAGGCAAGTCATATATATTTGTTTAGTACAGACCCTTGCAGGACACACAATAGCACTCTATGATAATTTAATATGTTGTTGTGAATTTAAATAATATTAAAAACATATCAGTCTATCCTATATCATACATGATATCGTAGTTCCATTGCAGCGGCTTCAAAACATCATTTTATAATTTGTTTTTAAACCCATATTGATTCCTAACTTGCGGTCATATACATTAGCGTGTTTTAAAGTCAGAAATGTGTGATTGACAAGTGATTCTGCGGCTGTTAGTCCCGCCCACCTGGCACTCCGAGCTGCGTTGAACAAACACGCCAATTTTCAAACCGCATTGTTGCTCGAAATCGTTTTTTTCATCTACTGAGGCTGAAAAAGAAAAGGCATGTCGGGTGTGTGCAAGCTGATGTGTATTTGCACTATTGATTGTGTGTGCATGCAGAATGGATCTGCATGTGCATATATTCATGCTCCGGGTGAGTTTCTACTTGCACAAGAGTGTGTGTAGCTGCAGTATGTGTGTGTGTTCGGTGTGTGTGTGTGTCAGCATCATCGCTCCATCTCCCGCGGCGTCTCCTGGAAGCTGACAACTGGATAATAGCTTTTTACTTTTCCAGAGCAGGGCTCCGGAGAGAACTAATATGATTATAAATCATTATTCAAATAGAAAGGTGAGGCCCGGCGCTCAGGATAGTAAGAGAGCATGATAATAGCATCATTACCTTTTATTTATAATTCAGATTTCCTTTTTTTTTTGCAAACGTGGCAACTCAACCTAATGCAAGACTACAGGGGATTTCTGTGAGATACGGGAGCTGCACACGCATCACACAGAGGGGAAGATGAAGTGATTTGAAAGCAGGAACATTTGTTAAAGGGAGGGTCTGTGGAGGGATTTATTACTATGAGGAATATGTATGACTTCAGCCACCATTTGCAAATGTTATTTACAAAATAATCTTTAAAAAAGACTCCCACCTAAATATTCATTTATAAAACAGACAATAGAAGAAGAATGTCTACATAAAAAAACATTGAACCCTCCTATTGTCTTCGTTTCCCCCCCCCTACTTTGGTGTTCACAGTCAAATCTGACCGGTCCTGTTTTAACTGCTATTACATTAACACAAAAACCATTAATTACATCACATGCTAGACGCTTTTATCCAAAGCAACTTACATACTCAATTCTGTGGCCAATCCCCACAGGAGCAATTTGGGGTGAAGTGTCAACAACGACATGCTGACTGCAGTGGGGTTTGAACCTGGCTGTGACCCCCTGATCCGAACACCAACGCACTACTCCACTGTGCCACACACCTCCCTAATTAATCATCACCACATTTCATTTAACACCCTTTCAAACTGTACATATTGTATCAGACTACTGGTATACATGAACAACTGCAGTAAATATACAAAGAACAGACACTGAACATGTATTGCGTGTGCCAGGTGTGATCCATGTGGGGGGTGTGTGTGTGTGTGTGTGTGTGTGTGTGTGTGTGTGTGTGTGTGTGTGTGTGTGTGTGTGTGTGTGTGTGTGTGTGTGTGTGTGTGTGTGTG
>NW_011366728.1:3456-7341 GCF_000735185.1 Notothenia coriiceps
AGTTAGTAGTAGTGTAGTGTGTGTGTGTGTGTGTGTGTGTGTGTGTGTGTGTGTGTGTGTGTGTGTGTGTGTGTGTGTGTGTCGGGTGGGTGAGTGGGTGTTCTGATCCGGATGGTTACTAATTCCTTTTCTTTATGGCGGGAACACCATGGGTGTTACAAAGTTGACTAAATCATCCAAAATTCAATGAAAGTGGTGATCAGCAATTTATATGTTCAAATAACTACTGTGAAGGATATCATAAAGCCTTAATGCAATCGAATGTAAAACAAAAAAGTTATGATTGATGAAAGTAGTGAATTGGTCAGATTTGACCCGAAGACCACAAACATGAAAGACAATAAAAAATATTTAAAGAATATTACATTTTCATTCCAGAAGATCTTGAATCTTAAATATTTAATTTAGCAAAAGCTGGCAGGTAAACCCCCAGTGCAATAGGCCTTCATGTAAAATGCATTGAATTGAATTGATTTGTTATTTTTGAATTAGTCAATCCATTCACACATTTATTTTCTTCATATCCTGCTACCCCCACGTCAGGATTAATGACTAATTGATTAATGAGATTATTAGGAATTATTGTTAGATACTGCTGGGTACAAAAAATGTGATATGAACGCACTCTGTAAATACTTATCTACGACATTAGGGCTGCTCAATTAATCGTATTTTAATCGCGATTACGATTATGGCTTGCAACAATTACGAAAACAACGTAATCGAAATAAAACGATTATTTTTTTATTATTATTACTTTTTTTTTTTTTTATAATTTCTTTTTTTTTTTTTTTCAGTTGAATTATACTTAAAGTTCAGGGTAATCAACTGCTCAAAACATACTGTTCAAAAAAATGTTCTCCAATAAATTGATGTTTTCAAAGTAAACGGATAATCGTTTTTAATAATCGTGATATCAATTATTGACCCAAATGATCGAAATTATGATTTTTGCCATAATCGAGCAGCCCTATACGACATATTGTTTTTCATTCATACCTGTTATACTCTATTTATAATGTATTCTTTGTTGTAATAAGATTGTATTTAAGTTGTTCAACCTGCAGAGTACAACGAGAAGCTTGTTGTCTACTCAGGACTGTCTTCATAGTGTCTTCCATAGTTCATATAAAAGGAAGGTCTAGAAGAAAGAGCCACTTGTTTATAATGAAAGACTCCTGTTAGCTGTTAGCGTTAAATGTAGCATGCCCTTTGTTCTTTAAAAGCAGATTCTTCTGTGCTCTCTTGAACTTGGCTGACCTGGAGAGCTGAATTATGTTGTGTATTGAAATCAGACGTTACTCTTCCAACCCCGTCAGAGTCACTCTTTGTTCTGTGTGTAGTTTGGGGGATTTATCTGATGCTCTCACCCATCATATCGACAGGGAAGCCAACTTAACTAACTGCTTTGTTATTCTGCCGCTCCTCGGGTTTAGCTCCTGATGAGCAGGCAGTGCATCAAATGTCACTAACATTCAGATGATTTAGCAGCCGATTAGCCACGAAGCCGGAGCTTTGCGTGGAGTGCGTCAGGGAGGGAGAATAGAGCAAATCCATCTTTGTCACAGCGCAGAGTTTTGCAATTCCCTCGCTGACAATTCAGAAGATGTAAATCAGAGGAAATGCTAAGTGACTGAAACAATGTCATCTTCAGTTTAAGATAAGGTTAACATTAAACATCCCAAAGAGACTTAAGAGCTGATTGAGGATCTTCCTTTGAGGTTATGTCAAGAAAAAGATAGAAATCAGAGCCTTGATGTTCGCTCCAACTGAATGTTTCTGTTTAATCCAACCATGTAATGAGGCAGCCATTGTGCGTCTGCGGCTACGCACACACACTCGGGGTGTGTCTTCCTGCACGGTTGTGTGTGCGTCCCGCAGAGTAGGAATCTCACCATTTGTCCTCCAGCTGATTTTCTGTAAATGCAACAAAGGGGGAGCCCAGCCCAGTAACTTTATTTTTGGCCTTCCAGCTCTAAGGCTTAACAGATGTCACTCTCAACTCCTCCGCTGCTCAACGTGCAGGAACATACAAGTCACAATTGATTTGGATAATTGCAGAGTACATTCAAACCCACCAGCTATAGAAAAAACACACATAGAAGCTGCTCAAAGCTGACACCTAACATCACATATAAATACCCCACTTGGCCTAATTGAACACTGATTGATTGTCTTTAAAAGTTTGAGACGAACCACATGTTGTAAATGCATACTTCAGGAAGCCTTTTTTGTGTCTTTAAACGACTGCACCCAGTGATTACACCGTGAGGCGGTGCAGAGAGACTCAAACAAAGAAACCGCACCATCACCGTCTGCAAAAGATCAAAGTAAAACATCTGCAGCCTCTTTATCACAGTCTCTACAGCAGCTCGGCCAATAACACTGTTCCTGCCCTTATCAGTTCCTCCACTTCTGACTCAGACCGGCATCCTCTGCTAAGCTTACCTTTTCATTGCAATCATTTCTAAGGTGCCCTGAAGCAAGGCCCCTGAACCTCTAATTACCTCCGTGGAGAACAAAAGACACTTTTCGTGAAACAAACTTTTACAAAGGAACGTGCAGATTCAGCATTTGCAGTACGAGGTGTTTTTGCCATGATACTGAGAATGCAAATTGGACTATCGCCAGTGCAGAGAAATCTTTCTTAAAGCTGGGTGAGGACTGTCAGAGCTGCAGGCTTCTGCTGAGGGATGATAAAGCAGGTTGGGGGTGAGGGGGTTGACCTTGTAGCCCAGAGGAAGGAGGGGGGACCATCATTAGTGTGGCACCAGGAAGGTTGTACACTTGACCTGACAACCCTCATGTCCAGATAAGAGTGAGGGATGAGCTTCAGATCTTCCTTCCTTTCCTCCTCCTCTGAAATCTTCGTCACCAGGTATTGAAACAGAACCAGAAACTACAATAATGTTTCCCTGGCTCAGCCACACTTCTTCATCTCTCTTCCCTCCCCTTCCCCGGCGACAGCACAGAGACTTGTTAGGAGACTGATGTCTGCCCCAGTTTAACTAATTAATCTTTCTCAACTCAGGAGCTTCTTTCCTGGAGCCTATCAGACCTCTGAGTGATCACACCTGGGTGTAGTGGCGGGGAAACATCCCCTTACATCAGGTGAATGGTGGATTTCTGATGTCATCTCCAGAGCTGCCTGAGGAGAGATAAAGTTGTACATAATGTTGTCTTCAAACCATACGGATTAATTACATGATGAATTACAAATTAACATCATCTGTGATGGGTATGCTAGTGGAAGTGATATTCTGGAAATACATTGGTTGGTGCATCTGGTGGCCTCGTTGTTAAGCTGCATACCATTTGATCACGGTTCATTTCCAGATGGGGGCCTTTTGTTGCATGTCATCGCCTCCTGTTGTTTCCTGACACTTCTACTAGGCTCGGGACGATTTGCAAAATATAGCATCCTGACCAAAGTAATTCACAATATTGTCCCGGTAAAGATCAAAATATGGAAAACATTGCTATTGGATTTTTGGTGGAGCATAGGTGAGTGTTGTAGTAAAAACTGAGCTTTAGCGTTTACCTCAGATATCTCTTTATCTCTATGGTCTGAAACAACAGCATGTATTACTGCAGCCAGTTTACTTAAGCCCATAAATCCAGTGTTTCCCATACATTGATTTATTTTCTATTTTGGTGGTCTAATGCAGGGGTTCCCAAAGTGGGGGTCGATTACAAAATAAAAATGGTAAATTAAAAAAAAGAAATTATAAAAAAAAATTGATTAATTTTTTTTATAATTTTTTTATTATTATTAATAATAAGTTTTGCATGGAAAAAATTTTCTTTGACAATCCACTAGCGCAGTGTTTCTCAAACTTTTTCATACCAGTGCGGAAAACTGAAATTAATTCACTAGCCCCCCCC